>NW_020897702.1:19802313-19944088 GCF_003984885.1 Neopelma chrysocephalum
ATCCAGCACTTTTGACTTGTTAAATTTCAACCCATTAACCATTGTCCAGAACTCCAGTCCATCTAGATCCCTCTTCAGTGCCGCTTGTCCCTTGAGAGTGTCAACAGCACATCTCAGAATGGTAATACCAGCAAACTTGTTGATAAAAATATTGAACAGAACTAGCCCTTGAACACCAGTAATATTTTCACTTGCTTCAGTGTCTAATATTTTACCTGATCTGTTGTGTTTCCAAGGGCACTTTTCTTGCTTTGTGTAAGAAGAGTGAGGCTGTCACTGGATTACACTGAAAGTGCAGATTTTGCAGAGGGGAGGCAGAAGTAAGAGATCCCAGTCTGACCTGGATGTGTCTTTTTTCCTCTAAGTTGTAAGAGAGCAGGAGGGAGTGCATAGAGCTGCTGTTGTCAGCCCAGCCTTATGAATCACCAGAAAATGTGACTGAGTTTCAGCAGCCTGGGGGCATCGATTGCCTGTAAAGGAAAATACTTGGAGACAGGCATTACAAAAAGGGGAGGGGGAAAAGAGGGAAGAGACAGTAGAGATTCCTCTGATAAAATAGTATCTCTGTTTAGGCCAGGCACTCAAGACTTTTGTTACAACCTATGAATTAAAATAAGACCTTTTTTTGGGTCCTCATCTGCAGAGTTTGCATTTCTCCTCTTTTTGCCTCAGGAAGGCCCTGATATGTTATACACCCTACTTCCACAGTGATATTTCTTCCACTGCTCTTCAGTTTAGAAATGAACCTTTTAATTCACCATTTCAGGAATATTTACCAGCACTGAATTAGAAATTAAACCAGGAAAGGAATAAATGGTTATTAAAATGGGATTTGGATAGAAAGGTCTATTCGCAGTCCTGTTCAGTTGATGGTCTGCCTTCTCTTTGTTTAGTTATCCAACTTCTAAATAAATAAAAAGGACCTTTGAGTAACCTGGCTAGGGCCAGATTCTTTGTGAGGCAAGCTGGGGTAAATTAATTTACTTTCTTGTTTTTTTTTGTTCCATACTGGTACATAACTAGTTAAAACCCAAATTTTCCAGTGTGTGGTTCCATAAAATATGCACTTATGTAACTTATATACACTGCGTAATTTTTGTCCTCTCTTTTTTCAGTTTCACTACCATAAGAATAGTCTGTAGCCACATCTAAGATAGTAAACTGGAACTCAATCATCTCTGCTGTTGTATTCTGAGCATTGTTCCTGGCATGGTTTTGACTGGAGGTACCTAGTGTTCTGTCAAATGCCTCCCAAGCCAGGTGGGGAAGCTATGAGTGATGATTCCCAACAGGCACTGTGAATATGGACATGCTGCACTGGAGGCTGAGAGAGTTTAAAAGGATGGATTGCTTCAGTGTCAGGCAACAATTCCATAATATTTTGTTCACTAGTACAGACACAACTTGTGAGTGCTACCAGCTAACAGAGAACTACTATTTGCTTGCAAGGTAAAGAACTAGGCATGAGGTCACATCACTTAGCTATGAAACATTATTACAATGACATAGGGTTGATAATTATTTAGCCAGGTAGAAATATGCATGAAAGATCTATCCCAGATACTTTGTTAAACTCTGAATGTATACCATAGAATCATCACAGAATCATGGAATGACTTGGTTTGGAAGGGACAATAAAGATCATCTAACAACCCTGCTGCCACGGGCAGTGACACCTTCCATTAGACCAAGTTGTTCAGAGCTCCATCCAACCTGGCCTTGAGCACTTCTAGGGATGGGGCGTCCACAACTTCTTTGGGCAACCTGTTCCTGTGCCTCACCACCCTCACAGTAAAGAATTTATTCCTAAATATAATCTACTGTACATTATCTATCTATATGGGGTGTACATTAGCACTAGACTTGATACACAATGGGCTTCTTGAACTAAGTAGATTGTAAAATACCTTTATTCCTTCTTGCACGGTTAAGATTTAACATACAGTAGCATGTGAGTTACAGTAATGATCTGCATGGGCATGCCTGGGATTTCCGAATGCTCACCAATCTGGTATGAATGTCCTAAATCATTAGCTTTCACATGTCAAATATTCTAGTCTATAAAACTAGCATGCGGAGAATGTACTAGTGCAATCCTTGAAATTACACATTAAATTCACTTGCTTGATCCTACATTTCTGCCTAAAAATCTCACAAAATTGCCCAGGCAAGATGATAATGACTTATCAGTGACTGCACTGAGTATTTCCTAGCTGAAGAGGTGAATGGGCACTTTCCTGTAGGTTAACAAGGACCTAATTAGATGTATATTTGCCAGTGTGGACTGGAATTAATTCAAAAGCAAACTCTGGGATTGACACTGGTCTTTAATATAGTCTAAAAAAGTAATGTTATTAGCTTGGTAATTTTTTCAGACTGAGCGAAGCAGAAGACAATGAACTTCATATCACAGATTTTAATGTCTCTTCCCATTTCAGAACAGCATCTGACTTCAGAAGTGAAAGTGACACGGGGATGTCTGGAATACAGTATAAACCAGCTAAGTGTTTTTCCACCAGTGAAGGCTCCCATCATCTATTAAAAAAATTCATCAGTATTTAAGGACTCCCTCTCTGCCCTTTGCCTCCCAAGACAGCGAGGCCAAATTAATTTGCAAAAATGCTGAAGTCCTAAAATTTAATGATGTCATTACTATTCAATTGCAGTATGTTGTTGGACAGAGACTCATGTAATGGATAAAGTTCTTTATGCCATCCTTATCCAGCCTGGTGCTTTAAATATATGACTAGTTTTTCTCCCATCAGAGGGATCAAACACAGCCTTCATTCAAAAGGAGCACTTAAATCTGTGTGAGTGATTTGCGTTGAAATCAACAGTTTGTAAGGTAGAATCAGTCACATTCTTAACTGCTTACTTGGGAATTAAAATTAATACCTGTGTTTAAATGTTTTGGTGAGGTGAAATTTTCTGGATCCCGAGGGCACTATTAGTCCCTATCATGCCAGCCCACCTCCCCTGGACACCCCACCCATGTCCAAGGACTCCACTTCAGACTAGTCCAGGACAATCAGTTCCTGCCCTAGTGGTGTTGCAGGATGATGATTTGAAGCCCTACCACAGTCTGGTCCTGCATGGCCCAGAATCATGGCCTGATGTCTGGACCTGTTTTCATCCTGGCCCCATCTCCATGGCCCTGCTGAGGAAAGGAGAGATGAAAATTTTCAGTATGAATTCTTTCACAGTGACTCTTAAAATTGTCAGTGTATAATCCATTCATATGGGAGCTGCATATCTCATCTCAATTTTTAACATTATGTATTTGAAGTAGTTGTTTTTTTTTTCTAACACAGAGTGATTTACACCTCTTTGTAATTAGATGTAGGAATAAGAATAATATTTCACACTATACTGGAATGTTCTTTTGAGCTTTGCCATGTAATCTTAAAAAACTTAATAGATATGTTGATTGGTATTTTAATTCAATTGTTGCTTGACTTGTGGGCTAGTTTTTGACTTGCTTGAATAAGTGGCTGAGTTGTCTGGGATGTAATTGTCTTCTGCTAGGACTTTCTGTGAATCTATTTTTAATTTCTGAGTGGTTCAGTTTCTGCCCTGGCTGTTCAGACACTTTTTTTCTTTTTCTAATAACATTATAGGCAATAATGCTAACTGGGTAATCATCATCATCATGACTTGGCTTCGTGAACAAAGATTTGGGGAGGGCTCTATCCACGTTTGTTACAAGCACACTGGTGGCTTAAAAGGCTAATATGAGATAGGCACGTCCGGTTACAAAAGGCACAGCAGAAAGACTCCTTAGGTGGTATATTCTGCAGGGCACGATTCTTTCTGCGTTGTCTTTTCTCCTCAGGAGTGATCCTGCGTGCTTTCTCAAAGGCATCAGCAGCATTATAGATAGTGTGTCTCCACACCTCCCAATTGGAGGCCAGGGTAGACCAATTATGTTGATCAATATGGCCAAGGCCATATTGAGATGTTGTTTCAGGGAGTCCTTGTATCTTCTCTTTGGGGCTCCTCTCATGTGGCAGCCAGTGGCAAGTTCACCATAAAGCAAGATCTTGGGGAGGCGGTGGTCCTACATCCTTGAGACGTGCCCTGCCCAGCCCAGCTGTGTTCTCAGCAACATGGCCTCAATACTTGTGACTGCTGCTTGTTCTAGAACTGACGTGTTAGTCACATAACCTGACCAGCGGATGTTTAGGACTGTACGGAGGCAGCGTTGATGGAAGCGTTCTAGGAGTCATAGGTGGTGACGGCAGACGACCCATGATTCAGGTCCATATAAGAGAGTAGACAGCACTATAGCTCTGTAAACACTGATCTTTGTGCTTTTCTTCAAGTGTTTATTTTGCCAAACTCTTTTATGAAGTTTTCCAAAAGCTCTATATGCCTTTGCTGACCTGTTGTCTATCTCCCCATCAATCTTACCGTCCGAGGAGATGAGGCTACCTAGGGAATTAAACTGCTGGACTGATTTGAGCTCTGATTGGCCAATGGTGATATGGGGATGATGGAAGACTTCCTGAGGTGCCGGTTGATAGAGAACTTCTGTCTTCTTTAAGCTGACTTCCAGCCCAAAGAGCTCAGCAGCATCTGCAAAGCAGGATGTTAAACGCTGCAGAGCTGCTTCTGTGTGGGCAACAAGGGCGGCGTCATCAGCGTAAAGCAGTTCCCGGACAAGATGGTTTAAGGTCTTAGTGTGGGCCTTCAGTCACCTTAGGTTGAAAAGGCTTCCATCAGTACGGTATCGAATGTAGATACCGTCCTGATCATCGAGGTCTGCCGTGGCCCTTTGGAGCATCATGCTGAAAAAGTCTGTGAATAGGGTTGGTGCAAGAACACAGCCTTGTTTCACACTATTAGTTATTAGAAAGAGCTCAGAAAGTGCATTGCCATATCTGACTTGGCCGTGCTGATCCTCCTGGAGTGAGATGATCATTTTAAGGAACTTGGGGGGACAACCAAAGTGTTCCAAAATCTGCCATAGACCTTTTCTGCTCACAGTATCGAAAGCCTTGGTGAGGTCAACAAAGGTTACATAGAGAACTTTGTTCTGTTCCCTGCACTTCTCTTGCAGTTGTCTGAGAACAAACACCATGTCTGTGGTACTACTGTTGGCTCTGAAACCACACTGGCTTTCAGGTAGAATTCCTTTTGCTATAGTGGGTATTAGTCTGTTCTAACTGGGTAATACTGCTGAATGAATCATATGTTCAACATGTATATTGTAATTTTCAAAGGTCTTCCTGTACCTTCAGTCTCAAAAATCCCCATTTTAACAGGAAAATGAGTATTATTATCCATATTTTCCAGCATCAAAGTGAAATGCTACATTTTCTCATTCCACTTCTAGCTATCTCCAGACAGATGCTTGTGAATCTCAACAGAGCCTGTCATTTCTTTGCTGCTCTCCTGTATGCTGAAGACAGGGCTGAAATCCTGAAGGCTACCATTATCAATCTTTGGTGCTTTGGCTATGTTTATTCTAGTAAATAAAATGTGTGTGAGGCCACTTTCTCTCTGTGAGACCAACTGTCATAGAGTGACACATGTCTAAGTGAATACATTATTTTGACCTCCAAATGGGGCCAATCTGTCTGTAGGATAATGAATGATCTCTGGTTTATACTATCACTGGTTCCAGAAAAACATCCTGGATGATGCTGGTTGCCCTTTTCCAAAACCTATGCCATGAAGTGTTCTATTCACTAGCATTGTCGTATTTAGCAGTACAGTACCAACTTCCGTGTCTGCAGCTCTGAGTGTTCATCAAACCATACACTGAGACACCATACTGTTCTTCAGCAGTGCTGTTATCACATATGAAACATTTTTCCAGGTAGCAGAGTTCAACCTGCATACCGACATGCTAAGTGTTGATATTCTTTTTTGATCTTCACTCTAGTCAAGAGGCTGGTGATCATCAACTTGGAAAGTAATCTCTTGTAAAGATCCTGTAGACATGGGATATACAGGTTTAATATCAATAGGTTTGCCAGTTTTGGCACAGACAGTATGACAAATATTCAGCATTTCTCCATGCATGGGTAGTCATCAGTCAGAAAGTCTTGGTAAAAACAGTTTTGTGTGTGCTTTGATAACTGCACATCTCAGTAAAAACTGTGATAAATCTGCGCCAATGTACTGTGATTTTGAGGAATTGTCTTCCTTATGTTCTGTGAATAGGGAAAGGACTGAAGGGACTGTAGCAACTTACTGTTCCCCAAATTTCAGTTGACTAATTATGGTAGCATTATATTATAAGAAGGAGAGCCAGAGTGCAGACTTTTAGCGAAGAATTATTGGCTGGGGGTGGAGGATGCCAGAGCATGGCACAAAAATCTGGCCTTTGGGATAAGGTGCTGCTAGATGTAGGATACTTCAGGAGATGAGCTATGGGACTAGACATGGGGACACCTTCGAGCAATGGCTAAGTACTTCTGCTAGGTACTTTTGCACTTGGTGTTTCTCAGCTGATGTTTACAGTATCCCTCAGAGGATAATCTGAGGGACTGACAATATGGATAAACTAGGAATTTAGTCTCAAAGGCACAGCCAAATATAGCCACCAAGACAATGGGAATACAATGGAGTGTGTAATGATGACAGTCTATCTCTGAGGAAAGAATCATACCCTCGTGTTATTGACAAAGGGAGAAAATAAATGGAACCTGTTTGTTTTCTGCATTTAAAAGTAGAAAGTATTATTTATATATGATTTTTTCAGTTGATCAGGTAATTTTTTTTGCTTTTTTTTTTATTTCTGTCTGACTTGGCTGTCTGTGAATGTAAACACTTTTGTCACAGAGATCTGGAACGATATCTAACTGTAATACAAAGATAATGAAACCCTTTGTGCTGGAAAGACTAAATCAGAGGTTTGGTTTGCAAACCTACATATCCCACAGTATTTGTGCGTGTTACAATGACCCACCTTCATCAAAGGCATCTGACCAAGAGACTGCTCTTGAATTATTTTATTCAGCAATGTACTAGACCTTGTTGGGATAGAGTTCACTTTCTTCATAGCACATTGGGTGGTGCTGTGTTTTAGATTTGTGACCAAAACAATACTGATAACATAATGATATTCTAGCTCTTGTTGAATAGTGTTTTCATGGTGTCAAGGACTTCTCTTTTCTCATTCTGTTCTTCTCTCTCCCCCTCAGTGAATACAATGGGGGTTGTGCAATAGGTTGGTGAACCAGGCAGATGATCTAAATTAACCAAAGAGATAGTCCATGTCACATAAAATCATGCTAAGCAATAGAAAGGGAAAAGAGGAAAATTTAGGAAAATTAGGTGTTTTGGGTTTTTTTACTTGGGAGCTGGCTGGGCACCATGAGAGGTGGTGATTGCCTTTGCATCACATTTTGTTTTCTTTGTCTCTTCTTTGGTGTAACCTTTGTTTATTAAATGTGCTTTTACTTCTTTCCTGAAGTTTTCCTGCTTTTATTATCCCATTTTGCTCTCCCCAACCCACTGTGGGTGAGGGAGGGGAGTGAGACAGTGGCTGTGTAGGTCTTAGCTGCCTACCATGGAAATGGGCACACAACAAGCAACAAAGTAATACATTTGATTGCAGAAAATGCAATTGTGAAACAGAGTGCACACTACTCACTCTCATCTCATCTTGTGCTTTGCTGTGAGCTCCACGAGATAAAGCTTCTTGAGGTACAGGAAATAGTGTTTTCTTCTCTGGGGATGGGGAGGTATGTCTGCATTGCACACTCTGAACAAGCTGGTTTAGGAACCTGAGCTGTGTAATGATAATAGGATGGAATTTCTCAGCAGGACTAATTAGCCCAGACAAAGCAAGGTTTCAGTGCTCTGCTTCTGGCATTCTGATACTGTGTGGTTATTTGTATAAGCATCATTCTCCCTGCATCCTGATTGACCTTCAGGCATCTCAGTTTTCCAATATCTTCACTCTCTCTGTATGTTTAGAGCCTGATTTCCATAATGCTCCTCATTTCTTTGTGTCAAGCCCTGGTTATGACCTCTTCTTTCTGTCTCTGATATTTTTTTAAATCATAGTATTTTCCAGACAGGTAATTCAGGATAAGTCTGAACGATGGTGATGTTGCTAACCAGAAGCTGCTCAGTCTTCAGAACATGTAAGCAGCGCTCTGTATGACGTGGCTTGTTGTGGGGTGAGGAAAATGAATCATTCTGCTCTCATCTCATCTGACACACCATCATAGAGGTACACTACTGAAATTCCTCTCTTGTAGATGCCTATGTTACAATGCATGCATTTGTGTATTGGAAGGAACTGAAACTTTCATACTCAATTAAAACCATAGGCAAGACCCGTTTCCCTCTCCTCGTTACCAGAAGAGCAAAAATTGGAATGTACCATCTCTTTATCCTCAGAACTAAGCTGTTGGTTTTTTTTGTCATGGAATTAACTTCAGCTAACCTCAGGCATCTAAATGTCAGACAAGTAATCTAACTAATCTAACTTTAGATACCTTAAATATAGGTGAGATGAATGTCAATTTAAAGAAGATTTGCTGTTCAGTGTCAGTGCTTTGTTGCAGCATGAACACCATGGCACATTCCCGCTGTGGATGGATTTTAACACAACTACATACAGCAGTATTGAAGTCTCAGTCATTCTCATGTGGACCCAGTGGTAGTGACCTACAGATTTTATTTTACAGAGAATCAGTTGAGGCTGATATGCCTTCAATCCTTGAATCATTGAATTTGTCTTTGTATGGCTCAGCTGTCAATTTGTAAATTCCTTATTTAGGCACTTTAATAAAAGCAGACCAATTTATTGATCCCATCTGTAAATGTTGTTTAAAATGCATTGTTTCTGTGATAGAATAGCAGGTTTGTTAATTAAAATGATTAAGTAATCTCCCCCCTGGAATTTATGATTTTAAGTACTTGGGATGTGCTGATCTCGTGTTTCTACATGCATTTGCAAATGCACAGAAATGCACACACACACACACTTGCTTCTTGTTTTTATTATTATTTATTATTATTTATTATTATTATTTTCATTTAAAGAAAAAAACATTATCCCATGACTAAGGCTGAATGTTTAATTTGTTTGATTATTACAGCAGACTCAGCCAGGTAGTCAAACACTGTGAGGCCATTCATTAATTTTCTAGGTTGTTCCAATTGAGCTTTAAAGATTTTTGTTTTTGAACAGTCCCTGTGCTTTGATGCTGTGCTCCCTTCAGGCAAAGATTTTCTGCAGTTCTGAAAGCAACTTTACCCTGTAAAAAGGAGTTTGCAAGGGCGCTTGCCAAAGAATGATCATTTTTAGTGCAAGAGAGTAAAAATGTGATAGCTTAACACCATCTCCTTAACGCTGCAAGGTGACTAGAAGTAGTCTTCATGGTCTATGGACATTTCTACAATAAAAATCACATAATCTTCCAGAACACACATAAAATAATCAGATTTATTGCCCGTGGATGTGCCTGTTTCACTGAGTGAAAAGCCTAAATGACTGTTCAGATCTAGATATACACCTTGAATGCCACCTACTATGATCTCTGAAACACTTCTACATAGGTTAGCCCTGTTGGAAGAGCTGAGTCCTTCATGTCAATGAGTTAAAGAGAAAAATAAAGTACTTTCAAACTATTATAATGCATAAACAGCTAAACATGAACTCCTAGAAAGAACCTGTGAAGAAAGGATGAATAACTATGCTAGAGAAGAGATTTTGGTCTGGGATACAAATATATACAATTTGAAACTCAATGTCCACAGTCAAAAATACTGTTAAAATTTGAGAGGATGGAGAAGAACCTCAAAACATACTCAAGTACTGAAGAAAAAAGACTTACAGTAGGAGAGGTTAACTGTTTCTGTATGTAAAAATGACAGAAGGGTATTATTATGGTATTTAGGAAGAAAATACTGACTGGCTTAATAAGAACCTAGATTAGAATTTGAAATCAAGTGGAGTTAAGTGAGAAACTAGGAGGGAAGAATGATGTCCTTGTGGAAATAAAGCTCCCCTCATACCTTCGGATTAAGTCTGGATATATTGCCAGAAGTTGATATACCAGACAAAAATTGCTGTGCTCCATAGAGGGTTAAATCTATAAGACAGAGGAAATCAGACTAGCTATTCTGATAATTGCTGGACTCTTACCCTCTGCAAACTGCTGAACTCAAATAGTGGTACTATGATTTTTTCATAGATATAGGGCTGCTTTATAGACAGGGCTAGGTTAAAAATCACCAATATTTTCTGTGTGAACAATTGAAAATGTGCAGTGTTTGACTGTTCAAGAGTTTTAGTAGATTTTTATTCAAGGGGAAGATTCTGCTGGCTACAGATGTCACTGTGAAACTTCAGAGGCTTGTGTTAGATTTATATAGAAGTTTGATGGTTAATATATAATACTAATTAATATATAATACTAATTTCTGTTATTACCTAAAAAATACCTGGTAGAAGCAAAGATAGAATAAAGTCTGGCTAGGACAAATTTTAACTGTATGTGGTTAACAGCATCTTTTCTTTTTCTGTACTTCCACCTCTAATACATTTAGTTGCTTAACAGACACTCATTGCTTGATGCCAATCCACTCTCTGCTCTGAAAAGCCCTTGAATAAAAACATTGTAAGTGAAAATTTTGTAAGACATTCTCTCATGTGCTAGGAGACAAAGTATTGCACAAACCCTAGCAAAGATTTTCCAAATTTGCTGACATAAGGCACTTTAGTTTCCTTGTCTATTTGAAACAGTACTTTCCCTTTAGGGACAATAACTGTTCCAGTAGGGATAATTATGCTTTGCAGTAAATTCATATTGGATGTTCTTTGGTCTAGGGCATACTTTGTAGCATTTATGTATATTCAAGTCCCTGTTCATGGACATGGAATTTATCAAAATTTATCCAAATTCTATCCAAATCATAGGATGCATCTCACCTCTTTGTCATACCTATGCCTGTTGTTTATTGGGAGAATCTAAATTTCTGTCTTGTGCAAAATACCTGATATAAGAAGATGGACTGAATGCATCTTACTTGGTTAATCTTAAAGCACTTACTTGGTTAATTGTAAGGCAGATGCTTCATCCTCTGTGTGGAGGGAAACAATCAAGTCTTCTGCACTGGACTTTGTACCATTTCTAATCAGCTATTCGGCTCAGATACTGATATGCATCACATTATGGAAACAATAGGCACGTGGAAGAACCAGAAAAAAACCCGGAATTTTAAATTCCAGAATACAGAGTATGACAAAGTTGTGAACAAAAGCAAGCAGCAAGAAAAGGATGCCTGTGAGTTGAGAGTTGCAATATATCTGTGAGCCAAGAAATTATATTGGTATTTAGGGCTGATGCAGCACAGATGATATGAACAAAAAACTCAAGGTGATAAATAAAGTCAGATTATTCTTGGACAGAGTCACATAGATTATATAGCAGTGAGACAAAATAGATCAAGAAATGCTGATAAAGAAAAAAGAAGTTTGCAAGGTTAGAGGAATTTTAATCATGGAGAATTTTAATTACACTCATATTGATCAGTATCACAACTCTGAAATACCCTTCCCCCACACAGATTCTGAACACTGTGCTCTTTAGGGAATGAGTCTGCTTAGGTATCTTTTTGAAGAGGCTGCAGAGCATGTGCCCAGTCGACTTTTTGATCCCACAAGAAATGAGTCAACTAGACAATTTTCATTAAGAAGACTGGTTCTTTGGTAGGGTTAAATAATTAAGGAAAGCAAGGATTCTTTTCTTCTGGAGCTCATAACCATTTTAGTGTAGTTAAATGTCCTTTACAATGTAGAAAATTAGTAGCATTGCTCAGTTGATCAATGTTATTGATTGAATCTGGTGGGACAACAGGTGATTACTTCATAATCAAGAATCTTCATAATGAAGATTAAATTATACTCAGAAGTATCATACCTGCAGATAATTTACTTCTTATTTTCTCCTCTAAGTTTCTTACATTGCAAGATTTCTAGCTGATGTTAACTTATTTCAAGAAACAATTGGAAGAATGCAAAGTTTTCTCTTACTCAAATAAATAACTGTATTGATTTTGTACATCTTGATGTATGGGTAAAAGCAACTCTAATAAAATAATATTTATTCATGTTTACTGAAAAAAATAAGAATGCAACAGAACCCAAATTATTTAATAGCTACCATAGCACTCTTAGAGCAAAGCAGAAACCCTCCTGCACGGACTGAATGCACTTTTCAAGTTGATGTCATCTTTGGTTTTTGGTGATACCGTGGGGAGTATAAAATACACAGACTCATGCTGCATAAATTCACAAGATTGCACTTCAAAATCTGTAATCATAAGCCGGAACTTTGAAAGGAACACTTTAAAAATTATTAATTTTTTTTTAATAGAAAGCATCACTAAGAAGTTAATCTGACACAGAGTATGAACGAATGGCATTTTCTGTGTATCTATCTGTAATGGGTGAGATATATTTTTAACATAGGAGGAACTGCAGTCTTGAGGAAACCACGAGTACCATGACTGCAACCTTGAATCTGAATGGGATCTGAAATGTTTGAAATTCAAAGTGATTAATTGTTTTAGATCTTAACAGGAATGTGACAGGACCGTAAATTATTGTAGGTCATAACACGCCTATAGCAGCTACTCTTATATTACATATGGAACTCATTTATTGCGAAAAGCTGTTTAGTAAGTAGACGACTTAATGCAGAAATAAGACTAGATTCAACATAACCACAGATTTAGCACAATGCTTAGATTTTTACCTTTTTTCCAATCCCTCATTTCTTCTTGAAATAACTTGGTGAATTTGGTCTGTAAGGTTTTGCCTTATCTAACTGCAGACATTTACAGTGTAGACTTTTTTAGGCCCAAATCTAGAATGCTATTTTCTAAATATTGCATATAATGCTTTTTTCTCTATAACTGATTGCAGTGTGAGGGTGTCTAATTTGTTACTATCAGTAAGATCAATCTTTGGGTCTAAATAGAAACAAACATGAGAAATGCTGACATCAATGTAGAAAAAAAAAACAGAAAAGGAGACAGTTCAACAGACATGTCCTCAGCTCAAAATCATATTTTAATTAATTTAGTGAATCCGACAATGTGAAACCAATTAGTAAATTTTTGAATGATGTCCAAAGAGTACCAATATGATGAGAAGCAAGAAGGCAATTGGAAATGATTCACCGCAGTATAAGTACAGTATAAGTGTTGAAGACCATTGATGTATATCTTGACAAAATTCAGTGGTTGTTAAATGTAATTGGGGTTAGGGGCCATTTTCTAACTCTGAAGAAATTCTCAGAATTTGTTTTTGCTTTTTGAAATCCCAGCGCAAGCCTTGGGTTTAGTTATTTGTAAGTAGTTCTTAGGTTTATTACCACAACATCAGCTTCATTTTAAGTACTATACCTTCAGTTGTTTTCCTTGTTCTTCATTGCTTTCAATCAGAAACCGAAGACCTATGAATTTAATTTTTTACCTGTTAAATAATTCCATGTCAAAAACTCGTCTGACTCCCAAGTTGTTAAATTTAGTGCCAGAGCGAACTAAGCTTACTCACAGTAGCTGATGGTCTGTATGATCTAGTGTGATCATAATCAGACCAAAAGGGGCAAGACTTTTAAGTGCTTACCAAAATAATTTACAGGAGGCACACTTTTTTTCTCTACCTCTAAATTGATTTTTCTCCACAAAAAGAAGTCTGTATGTAGACAAGGAGTACTACATTCCCAGGAAATAGATCAGAAAGCCTTAAAATCAGTTATATTATATGCAGATTTTCACATTTTTAAAATTAATTTATTTCAGATATGAAGAAAATTGGAAGAGTGAAAATATTTTTTTAATGGTCTTGTTTACATTAGGAAAGATTATTACTTCTGAGTGACAGCATAGGAAGTTACATGATTCAATTAAATGTAAAGTGTTAGGCAGATAGTACTACTCCATAATCCAAAACCATAGATAACATCTAGTAATTTCTACTTCTAGCTTTACTCTTTGATCAGGTCAGATTGCTTACAACATAGTCTGTAACTTCATCAGTGTCCTGGTTAGAACGGCTGGGACCAATTCATCCCTGGATGGGTGTAACCCAAAACTGTGTATTCTATAGCCTCCATGCCATTTCCCAAAAACTGCTGTCAGTAGAGGCCTGCAAGGTGGGAAGATGTTCCTGTACCCTTTTATGGAATTCCCCGCTCTGATATCCTTATATGGAATTCCCCGCTCTGATAAGAGGGACTGAGCATCCACATGCCCTTTTTTGGAATTCTCTACTCTGAGGGAGGGACTGAGCACTCCCGCCTGAACTGGAGAGTATATAACTGGGAGTTTCAGAGCCTTGGGGCTCTCTCTCTCGTGGGACCCAGAGGAAGACAGCAGACCACCGCTGCTCCCAACCAGGCTGAGACCACCACCCTCAACTGGACTGCAATCACCACTTCTGACCAGACTGCAGCAGCTCTCCCACCAGCAGGTTTTATCCCCTCTCCCTTTGCTTTGGACTCGGGGGGTGGGCCAAGGTACACCACTTTTGTTCATACCCCAGGGTGCTGGGTTTGTACATTTGGGTTTTGTGGGTTAAAACTAATTGTCTGTCTGTATACTTGTACTTATTGCATTATTTTAATAAATTGTTATTCTGACTTATAAATCTCTCTTTTGAATTGAGTTCATTTTGCCTTGCTGGTTAACTTTTAAACCAGCACAATCAGGTAGAGCCAAGTCTCTTAAATAGCATCAAGGGATCTCCAAAATGGACACAACATCTAAGTGGTTCTGTGAATACCTGTAATGAACATCTAAGAGCTACACATCTCTTAACTCTGAAAATGTAGTGGTTCATATTGTGCAAGAGAGGTATTTTGAGCAGGGAAAGGAACACAAAACCTATGCCACACTTTTTTTTTAATCCAGCCTTAAGAAAGAAAAGGCACTCATTAAGTCAGATGATCACATTTGCCATTTCAGAGGAAAAGAAATTAGGAAGAGAGAACACATCATTCAGTGAAAATAGAAGTGTCATCTGCATATAAATGTATAAGGTTTTGCACAGCCCTGAGCCGGGTTTATAATAATGAGAAAAGTACAGTAAGAAATATAACACTGACCCTGGTGATACAGATATTCAAATGGTTTGGGGAAAATCAATCTTAAAGATCTGCAGGATGAGTACATCTGTGGGGATGGGAAAGAATGGATACCAGACTGAGACAAAAAACAAGCATCAGGTTGAGAAGCAGTGGGAATGAAAGCTTAAGTACTCTCTGTGTTGTTTACCTCGTTTTGTTATATGGTAGAGGAGATGGGATTTTCCTTTAGGGGTGATGAGTTTGAAAACAACAACAACAGAGATTGTCGAGAGGGAAAAGTCAGCCAAAGGTTTGCTGCTGATGTTTCACCATGGACAGTGAGAGACCTTCTCACTGAATTCGGCTAGCTAAACAGAACATGTGGTGCTGATGGCTGTGCCTGATGGTACCACTCTGCAGTAGGGTCAAACAACTCCACAAAGAAACTGAACTGTTTAGGGACTTGTGAGATTCCCTATCAATGGCTGTTTTGGTGAGAACAACAAAGAATAATCTAAGTTTTCACTCACCAGTAGAAAAATGCTGGAAATTCTTTTCACCATTTTATAGGAGTTCTTCATTTAGCTAGTGTGCTTCTTGGTAAATAAACAGTCTCAGGAGTGCTGTTTATAGCTTCGATATTGTTGGGCCATCTATATATACATGCCGGTGAGCAAGAACAGTCTTAGAAATAGGTTAAGCTAAAAAACTTACAAGTTGGGGTGATGACACAGACTCTTCCTTTCTCTCAAAAGCAACAGAAATGTGGATTCATATAGCTTGTTAATCACACAATACTCCTCACTGCATTTAATGGAAAAGATATTTTTCCTTGTCAAAACTTGCTTTAACCAAGTGAGAAAGTTTTTGGGTAGGGAAGAACTCTGCTCTGCCTGTGTGTTAGCTCAGGTTTGGATTCACGAAGGTAGGCAGGCAAAGTATCTCTGGAATGGATAGAGGAAAGGTTTAAAAGCTGAGTTAGATTTGAATTTTTGAAAACTGATGGAGCACTGAGTGATCAAGGCAAAAGTGGACCAGAGTGGATTACTAAGATTGCTAGAGGACACCAGGATATTGCTTTGAAATGAAAAGAAGCACTGTAAATCCCTGATCACTGTCCTGTTTTGGCTTAAAAAATGTATAATTGAATGAAAAAAAAAAATCAACCCCCTCAGTGTTGATAAATTGATTCAATTTATCCATGGCTTAGAACTTTCAGGCTTCAGATGGTTTGCCTTTTCAAACCTTTCTGGTCTGTTATATAGATTGTTGTCTTTCATTGCTGGACAGTTTTTAATGTCTTTTCAATTCTAGGGCTGGAGCTTAAAAGAAAATACTATCACTGAGAAGAGAGAGAGAGAAAGAATCATCATGATCTTAAACTTGGCAGCTCAGGGAAATCTCAGACATTTCCTAACAGATTCTTCGATTGCACAGGATTTATATTCTTTGCCTCTCTTTGACCCATCTCTGCAGATGGGATGCAGAAATAGAAATGGTGCTTTGAATGAAATTTTCTTCAGAGCTTTTCCCACTTCTCAAGGGTTTCCTTCTTTTCCTGAGGGAGGACTAGTTTTTTTTTTCAACCATATATAAGGAGGGGAAAATTCAAAATAATTTTGCATCCAAGAGTAGGCATATCACTTCTTTGCAGTTACATTTGCATTACATTTCTGGCAATGGTCATGAATGACTGGCATCAGCTATGACTCATTATTCATTTCTTGAAGGACTTGGCATAACAGCAAGAGGCAAAACCAACCTTATTCAGTTTTGTATTCTTTCTTTTGACAGGCAGTTTTACTCGAGGAATCATCTGGGGAATGGGAATGAGAAGCCTGGAAGTCCCAGGCTCCTGCAAAGAAAGTGCCTAACATCAAGAGGACCACAAATGACAATGTTTATCCAGCTCATTCAAATAGAAGTCAGCCAGCCAGTAACCACTCCAGACAGTAATTGTAATGAAACCACTTCTGGCAAGTCACTAAACAGGGCTGTAGCAGAAGAGGGGGATGAAGGTAATGATTACACAGATCAGATCAAGGAAGTGACACGTGTGACAGGAACTGAAGGTGAGTGTTAGAGCCAGTCACAGGAATGTTGGCAATCTTTTCCGTCTTGATATTCTCTATTCTTATACCTCTTATTTCCCTTTCTAGGGGCCTCTTTTGAGAAGACTTTACTTAGTAAAGAAGTGAGATAACTCCCAGACTTATTAAACACTGCAATAAGCCCTGATCCTTTGTTTTCATAAGCCTGTCACACATTGCCATCAACAATGAGAACTTTCTTTCTCCTCTTCCTTGACATCTCCTAAAGACTCTGTAAACATCTGTGGGCTGTGTCTTCATAGCCATGTTTTAAGTATATTCCATCAATCTTCACTGACAATGTTATTGATAAATGCCTTTATGACATCATGACTAGCTAAATTAATATCAGCAAATGTGTCAATTAATTTAAAAATACAGAGAATAACTCTCCTTCCTTTTCAAGAGATACTAACACAGACAGAGACAGGCAGAGTCATTAATCAGTCGTTTCTCCTAAATTCAAGTCATCTTCAGTGATAAACTCTTGGTTGATTAAAAGGGACAGTCATTCATATTAACTATGGAAGACAAGACCATCAACACTCAGTTGAACATTTAAAGCTTTAGGAAGCAACTCTGTAAAATGAATCTCTAAAGCAGTTTCTGTCACAGGCAGCTCTGTAAAGTGAAGTTGGCTGGACTTTCTCTTACCTGCTATCAAAATCCTCCTCCAAGACCATCTGGTTCAAGAGGAGGAAGTAAGCCTTGCAGTCCTTCAGCAGAGAGTAGAGAAGCCTGCAGATCCTCCCATCAGAAGCAGATACACAGGGTAGTGTTCAAGCAGAGGATTGTGTGCCCTTGAAATCTTTGCCCCTTCAGAGCAAGATAAGAGAATCACAGGTGGCAAACTACATTAAAAGAGGTCAAAGACACTCCTTTCAAGGTCAGAATGAAGTACAACCTCAATTCAGTGTTGCAAGCATATATTTTAAAATTAATTTTTGCATCACAGAATTCTATATAGTTTTCCACATGGACCCTTGACTCACTTTCAAAAAAGTGAGACTCAGGAAGTCACTTGGCATATAACAATATGACCCTAACAGTTAAAGTTCAGCAAGGTCAGAATCACCTGAAAGCAAGATCTTATTATGGGAAATATGAGTTAACTGCAGTAAAAGAAAGGCCCTCCCCTCCTACAGCTATTAAAAATAGATGGAACATTGTCTCCCTTCAGAACACTGCTACCGATGCTTTTCAATTACACTGATGTGAGTTTTAGTCAGACTGAAATATGTCTGCATAATTAGCTATAGGAACATTTGACTGATGTAGCAACATCAGCAGAGAAGGAGGAAAAAACGTAGTCATAATATCTATAATGCTATGATAATGAACAACGTAAAACAGCAATGTGTTATCTGCATTCTAATTGCTCTTTATAGTGCTTAGAGAGGTTTGATCAAGGATGTGGTTTTTTGCTTAGAATCTTACGCAAGGCCCATTTAAGCAACAGAATATTTTATGTTGGCTTTTGTGGGCTTTGGGTGAATCCTTCTTGGACAAAGAGAAATAAGAACATAGAAACCGAGGTTGGAATTGCAGTGTCTTCAGTGTAGGAGCAAATCCAAGACCCCTTCCCTATGTTTGTGATTTAAATTCCTTCCATTTTCTAGCTAAACTGTAGAGTTCTGAGGCATGTAATGTATGGAAGGTCCTGCATGTGTTGTGCTGTGCTGGTATTTCTGTGTTAGCATTATATTCATGTGTTTGTCCGGCACATTTTGTAAAATGAAGCCAGTTCTTCTCCCCAGACATTATGGAGGCAAGGGTTTGTAGGCTTTTCAGGTAACTTCAGCTCAATTTAACCTGAAAGGGAAGGCTATGGGCCCTCTGAGCAGCTGTTGAAGAAAGAAAGGAGCTTGTACACTAAGCTTTCTGATCTGTCATTGGCAGAAGTTATGGTAACCCTATGGATAAGCCAGATGGTGACATAAGAGGGAACAAATTGCTTGCTGGAGAAGGTGGTCCTATTGTGGAGTTTTTGGCCAGGCCCTGCCCCAGCATTGGCCCTATGAAACATAATTTCTAGGGATAGCAGACAAAGTCATGGTTTTAATTCCTGTTGGGATGGCAGGTTTGCAGACAGCTTAGAAATGAAGGTATATTCAAACTGTTGTAATGAGATGTGCCTGAATCCACTGGAAGAAAAAAACTTAACTTTCTATGAGCAGATTGAAGAGATGAGTCAGATCCAGGGAACTTTCCTCAAAAACGTCCCTCAAGAGGTGTCTCAACTGCAATCTGTTTTGTTTACAGTTGTTCACCCATACCTATTCATTCACATTATCTAGTTTCTGTCTCTGCAAACACAAATTTTTGCATATGTTTTTTCTCATTACAGGTGAATGATTTCTGGCAAAGTCAATAACACCGTGAAATAATTGCCAGAGTGAGGTATTGATCACCTTTTCTCTGTAGGAGTTGTTGAACATTTTTCTGTTAATATATTAAACTTAATGTCACAATTAAACTTCTTTGAGTTGGAATCATCAGTGTTTTAAAAATACTTCCTCATCTTTATTGTGAAAAATTCAATGTATCCAAACTTCTCTGGCTCTATATTTTGTCTACAGTCAGGTCAATTAATTAGTTGACAAATATCCATCCAGATGAAATACTGGCAGCTATTTGTATACTTTGGGCCTTTTCAACCAACTCACTCTATTATCCCAATTTGTAAAGCTGGCTGGCTAAGTGTGTCATCTGTTTTACAGTGACACATCCTATAATCAGTAGAAAGCAAAACAAATCTCCCATAACATAACAATTCAGTCATTCTGCTACAAGAAGCAAAATTAATGTACCATTTTTCCTTACTTATTTGTAGTGGATACTTGTTAATTTGTAGTTAAATTTCTCCACTACGTATGTTAGGATGCATTAAGCAGTAAGAATAGATGTATTGAATTGATTACATTTTTTAATTAAGTCTTGGGTTTTGGGGAACTGCAAGATGCATTTTTAATTTTGTGATGTGGGAAGAGGGAAGAAACAATAATCATTGGAACAGCTAAGTGCCTTCAATCTCAATAGTCTATGCATGGGGAAAAAAGCAGAGTTGACTTGGCATAATATCTCCAGAGAAGAATGTCCGTTGGAATGAGGGATGACATGGGCCATTAGACCTTTTTTCAAAGTCCTGTCTATATTGGATATTTAACAATAGGGTCAACTGTAAGGTCTTAACAGTTAGGTTTGCCTTCTCCTTGGGCAAGTATTCCCACAAGAAAGCTGCTCCTACTTTACAGCAGCTACATCTTACCTGCCTTCTTCAGATTGCTTATACATATCTGTGTGGGTGAACATAGATCCAAGTCCAGCAGTTTGTTATGGTGGGCAGTGCAAGGATCTTTTCATCCTCAACTATGTAAACCTTTCTCAGTTTTTAAGAGGAACTATGAAAAAGTCATAGAGACCTGTCTGTATGAAACGATTTCTCTTTACCTCCTTATTTCAAAGTGCGGAGTTTACAAACTGAGATTACAGATGAGTTCAGGTCTGAGTTGGATTATATGATCAAACTTGTGACTCCTGTAGACACTGTAGAGGAGAATGAACTATAAGTAGAAATCTTAGGTTCATATTGCAGTCATAGAAGTCTCAATGAGGAACTTCCTACCCATGAACTGTCTTTGTCTTGAGATTGCTTCCTCAATAGAAATATTAATTTTAGGCCCTCTGTGGCAGGAGAAGCACTGCGCTGAAGAAAATCTTAATAGAGATTTTTCTGGAAGCAATATGAATATAAAAGCCTTTGTGGTTAACAAGACTTTTGGAATGCTGTAGTATCTCTACAATGCACATGCCAGATTGTGTCTGAAATTCAACTGTCAGCATTATTCAGGAGAGATATTTTTGGTTTATATTTTTCCCTTCTCTCATTTTAAGAGCTGCAAAGTGTTTCTGGCAAAGGAATAACATTGCATGTTAGTCAATGGTTAGTTAATGATAGTTAATGGTCATTAACCAAGCCTTACTTAATGACCCCTTTCAGTACTGGAAAGAACATTTGTTTACTCACTATTTTTCCAAGTACATTCAAACTAGCTGTCAGTGGCCTTTGAATTTGTTCCTGACTGCCCTGGGAAAGCATTTTAATTATTAGGTGATTGAGGATAAAGATTTGAGGTCCTCCTAGCTCTGCTTGGATAATAGAAATGGGCCAATCTCTATTACACATGTGAAGTTAGGTTAACTTTATTACAAAATAAAAGAAAGAAATAACACATAAAAAGAATTAGAAACCTTTGGTCACTGTTAAGTATCAGCCATGATATTTCACAGACCCAGTAATTCCTAATATATTGCTAACTGCCTTGTAATATCATGTAAATAATTAATTTTATTGAAGTTTCAATAGAAATTTCTAAATGAGACATTACTTGAAAAAGAGATTATCTATTAGAGCAGAACAGAATATAATAGAATCATGCATTGTCATTGATGGCTCTTAGTAGATGTGTGTGGACTTTCAAAAATCTTATGAATAAATCCTTTATATATTTTATTAATGATATTAAAATAGTCTGGATAGTTTATTAATAACATTATTAATAAATAGTACTACTCCAGACTTCCAAAAATTATAAGATACTTTAAAAAGGGAATGACTATTATTTTTGGGCAAAACATAATGACAGTTTTTTAATTGTGGATATCCAGGATACATGCATGTGGTCTCAAATAACTCATTAGCAATGAGTATTCTTAAAGATAATTTTAATACAGGATGTATGAATACTTCATAGTAATACACATTGTTAATTTGAATTCTTGTTTTGGTTATGTTTACTGAGTATTTTTCCTCCAACTGCTCACAAAAATTATTGTAAATGTGTTCATGTTTATTCATTTGGTGAATAGCTGCTGTTGCTGTGTATAGTCATGTATGTATATGAATTTGGGCATCAAATATCTTGCACTTGTCATCTTTTAATGAATATTATAACCAAATGGTGTGCAGCTAGAAAAAAACCTTGTGTGATTTGAAGGACCAGCTGTACAGCACAAGATTCCTGGCTTTACTGGTATTTGACTAGCGATCAGATCTTGTGGTAGAAAACTGTCAATTTCACCCAGAGTAAATGAAATGTAGAGCCAGGAAGCTATTTGTCAACAGTTTGAACTAACAAAATAAGAAATAAAACCATGTTCAGAAGTCATTGTCCAACAACAAAGAAGGGCTAATTAATCAGATTAATTGACTGATTTTATCGACTCTATTGAGCAGACTCTATTGCAAAGGATTGGCAAAGTATTTGCACCCCTCCAGACAATCAATAAGTATTTGCTTATGCACTGAACCCTTTGGAAATTTTGCAGTATTTACCAATATTTAAAGAATTTCAAAATCTCTAAATTTTTAAAATCCCTGGCATTCCTTTGACAGTTTTACTCAGCATTTGACAAAAAAAAAATTAATTTTTTTTTGGTAGGGAGGATTATAGAATAATAATTTCATTAATTACTTTGGGCTTCTCTCTATTTCCATAAAATAATGCAGCCATAATATTCATTGTTTGTTTCCATCAGCAGATCTGTCCACATCTGACCTCTGACTCCTTAACTTTTCCCTTATCAAGATCCAAAAAATTTTAGAAGCATCCCTGTTTGGTTTTTGGACCAATGAAAATGTAGTCAGCCTTTCTGAAACATCTTGACTACAGCCTGAAGAAGAATGCACGGAGAAGGCTTTCGATAGGGCTGGGAGATGATGACTACAAACTTACCTAAATATTTATGAATATTCCCCTAGGAAGAAGTGCTAGACAGTGCAAAGCAATTACATGTTAGAATTTTCAAGACTTCTCTCAAAACTATTGCACTTTTGAAAAATTTTATAGTTCAATTATAGACTACAAACTAACCTTTGGTGGGCAAGGGAACCTAGATGAGCCCTTACTATTTTGTCTGAACCAATTTAAAGCCACTGAAAAATAGCAATTCTAACATATGTATCCATAATCAGGGCAGTTAGACGCTCAAGCTGCAGGATGGCACTGGCTAAATGAGTGTCTTCTTTAGCTTTTTGCTGCCTACAAAAATATGGGCTTATGGCTTGTAGGAATATTGCTGAGGAATGTGAATAATCATAAGGTGTCCTCAAAGCCAGAAAAGAAAAATACAGAAAAAATCCAGAAATAAGAGAAAGATAATGCTAAAATTATTATTTGTTTTTTCACTAGGCAATCTGGCTAGGTAACAAAAGTGTTTTAGAGGCTCCTGAAGAGTACACAATTAAATTGTTTCTCCATCACATGACAAAGAAGTTATCTTTTTGCTTTTGAAGCTCTGAGCAGCTGTGAGCACCTACTACTATGTTCTGTGATTACATTCACTTACACAAAGAGAACACATAAAATTTGGTGACAAGATCCATCAGCTTTGGCATGCTACTGAAGTTGTATCGATCCCATGACCACAAGACAGGCATCTCCCCGTGCGTGCTGGACACATGGATGGTCTAATGACAAGTTGTACTAGGATTCCTCATAATTTAATTTGCTGATGTATACAATTCCCCTGTATAAGGAAAGATATTAAAAGGTAGGGTATGCCTGCATATTGATCACAAGACAGATACTTTCTGATCATCTGATGAAGGAAGAATGCTAAGTATCATAGAATGGAGAAATTATAGTGTTTGAGAAAGGGGAAAGCAAGAAATAGGATGCTAGAACAATTCATATCACTTGTGACCCATTCTGCTGATTTCTGAGTTTCTTCCCTCTAGAAAACTAAACCCACAAAACAAACTCCATGAAAACTGTGGTGCCAAACAGCCTATGGTTTAGATTTATTGCTCTGAAAATCATATTGAACTGGTGTATTTGTGTCTGTGGGTCTGCTACACCCATACATTCCTGATCGAAGTACACATAAAATTCCTAATTGGAATAGTCAGGTTTTGGATTTACTGGTTTAAAATTATACAAAGGAGATGCTCATTCAGGTATGCCAATTATAGTCTAAAAAGCTAGCATATGTGTTTTCTGTATATTTATATAATACATAAACTTATCAAATTCTTTAATTCTCCAGCTTGTCAGTCACTGAAAAATCGCAACCACTTCTTCACTTTGTCAGTCTACCTCCATAATACTGCATTATAAATTTTGCTCAGGAATTGCATTAACCTTTGTGAGTTCTGGTGCTTTGTTGACTTAAAGAAATAAGGCCAAGTGCATTTGTACTGACAGCAGGAGACTGAAAATGATGGCAAGAAGTTGTATAAACCTCCAAGCCTTTAAAATCTATTAAAATTCTTTTTCTTTCTCTTTTCAGCAGTTCAACTGCCTTATAGACTTCAATTGTCTAATTTTGCAGCCAGGGAGACAGCTTCCTCTCATGTTACAGCTCAAAATTTTTTTCCCTACATTTCTTCTTCTGTGCTTTTGAATTTGAACTTTTTTTTTCCATACGCAGCCTTACTGCAATTCTTGATCTCAGGCACAGGAACCTACAATTCTACATTCCATGAAAAAAGATTAATACCCAAAGACATTCTTTATTTGACTCTAAAACACTGCTGTAGCAACTGTACTCACAGTAGGGATCCTGAAAGAACTAGTGACAGCTATAGTTCCTCTTGAAAAATATCCAAAATCCAGTAGCTGGACACAAGTTTGATCAAAACCTGTTGTGACAATCCTGGTGTGATAACCTAGATAGAATTTGTTTTCCCTTTGAGTACTTTGACTCAAGATCTTTTTTTTGTTTGTTTGTTTCCAAGTCATGTTCAAAAATCTGTACCAAAATTATCTGACTAGACAGAAATGGTCAAATTTCTCTAAAGTTCATGTACCCATCCAAGAATCAATTCAAGCTAGTTTGCAGTTTAATCAGAAGGCACTTCCTGCTGGAAGACTTTGAAATGGGAAGACAAATTTCTACAAAGACATTCTATAGCATCAGTGAAGACTGTTGCTTTTTAAGGATAGAATGAATATCAGAAGGCAACAATGCTAGATGCTAAAAGGGTGATAGAGTACAGCACATTATATATGTTTTCTCTTTGAAATAGATTTTGAAAAGCTCTGGCAAACATATTTAAACATAACAAAAATAAAAAAAATATTGTGAGGTTTTTTGAATACTGGAACAGGCTGCCCAGAGAGGTTGCAGAGTCTCTGTCTTTGAAGATATAAAAAATTCAACTGGACATGGCCAGGAACAACCTGCTTTAGCTGACACTGCTTGAGCAGAGGGCTTGAACTGGGTGATCTCCAGAGGGGCCTTCTATAAGCAAATATTCTGCACTTCTACATTAATGGCACTCACTGACTGGAGCAATTGAGTGCTCAACTACCTACTTTTGGGCACATATGAAAGACCAAATGGATGAGTCCTATAGTCCAAGTTCAACCTGTAGATAACTAGTTGACCCAAAATGATATTGGTTTGGTAGTGGTTTCACTTTCTGTAGGGATCTAATACTAGAAAGATTAGAGAGAAAGTCTTAGGATTAGAAAATCAGTAGTCTTTGAATACATGTCTATGCTTTTAAGCATGACTGTTATTACAGTGAGGAAAATTATCTACCAGTAACTACCACACAGCATCCCACTGGCTGGTGTGTCAATGTGTTCATGCTGCCACTCATTTTCCAAGATCTTTCCCTCCCTTCATCTTGTCATAAAAGTAGAAGTTGACCTCACTAACTCACAGTGTTTATTTACATGCTAAGTCTGATTCCGCAGATTGTGAAGAGAGTTCTAAGGTCATTATTGTCAGCTCCTACTAGAATGGATGACTATAAAACTAGATCTCTAGCTGTCTGTTCCCAATAATGGGTGATTCATGCTACAGCTCATTTGAAAGGAACATGAACTGCTTAAATGTGAGAGCAGATGATGCATTTAGAACATACCATGCTTATGCAGCCTGTACAATATGAAAAGGGGGACACTTTAAATATGAGCATAGTTAACAGAGACCATATAACTTGTTATCAAGTTGACTTAAGCAGTGTGTAGGACTTTTTTGAAAAACAGTGCATTTAGAAAATGTAGCCCTGCAGCCAAGTAATATTGTCTTGCCCTCATTAGCAAAAGATCATAGGCTCTACACTGAGTTTGCAAGGCCATGGGACTGAAGCCTGTCAGGCTTGGTCTTTCTGAACTTGTCCTGACCTGATTACAGCTTTGTTTTAACTTGGTTTAGCTACATGGGGAACAGGCAGGCACAGAGAATGTAGGCAGAGATTATAAACAGATCAGACATGGTCAGTTAAAGAAATTCAGATGAGGAGCTGGACAAAACTGGATTGGAAGGTGGTAAATAGAATAATGAACAATTATGCAACACATGTAAAACAGCATTTATGTATTAAACTCACGTATGGAATAGCATGCAAATCAATAAAGAAAAAGCAAGGTGTAAAAATGCGCTAGCAAACAGAAAAACACCCCAAACAGATTCGAAGAAGGAAGAAGTCATCACCACTAGCATCATACTCCTCCCAGGGAAGGACTTGGGGTGCTCTACACCCATCTCCCCTTACCTGGCCAGATAGAAAGCATGAACTCCAAAGCCTGGATAAGAATGAAAAGGGGAACATAATATCAGGAAAAATAGTGGAAGATAGGGACTGTGCATATAAAAATTATCTTAGCTAGTTTGTTATTATCATTGAGACCTTTCCTGTGTGGTGGTATTCTTCAAGTTCTTTCTTTTTTTTTCTTATTTTCTTTTTTTTTTTTAATGCATAGACTAATAATAACTCTTTGGTTAGCTTGTTAAGATTTCAATTATAGCAACAGTAAGTTCTTGTCTTTACATATAGACTGTTTTTCTCCTTTACTATTAATACAATTTTGAACTTACCACCAATAGTACTCTTTTTTTTTTCCTAATAACTTAAAGCACTTTATAATTCTCCACTCCCAACATACAGCAAACCCAGTTATATGAGCAGTAGGTATTCATTGTGTCCTCTGTCAGCCTTAGAGACAACAAAGAGAAATAGGCATTTTCTGAGTCCAAACTACCTGATTAATTTTATCTGTCTACAATGATACAAAAGTCTTTCACTGAACTCACCTTCAGAGACAGCTGAAATCTTCCAACACAGCTGAAGTCTTCTGTCTGGTTGGCCATTGGCTCCAGCTTTACCCAGCTGGTCTTTCAAGGATGGCTGGGCATTTAAATGCAGCTCAATTTGATGCTTTTAAAAGAAAATACGTCACCAAATGCAGCAAAGGAAGCATCTGCTCTCAAACAGACAGCACAAAGAGACAACAGAAGAAGACAAAACACGGAAGTCTTCCACTGTATTTTCTGTTCATTCATTCATTCATCGGTCATGTAGCATTTCTGCAGCAGACAGATCTTTCACAACAGTTAGAAATATTATATTTATATGTATCCTATGCTTTGTATCTCTGCATTTCTTCCTCGTGCCTGCAGGGTTACCTTGGTAAACATATCGTTCAAGTTTTGACACATTTTGCTGGTTCAGTGTGTAGGATGTTGACCTCCAAGATTCCTTACAACACCACTCATCCTAAATTTGTCAGACTTTTAACCAGCCTTCTTGGTTGTACAGTCCTTATGGGTATGACAAGAGAATACTGTCAAGTGAGGTTAAAAGTGTCAGCATGCTGTGGTATTTCTTCTCAGTTCAAGCATATGTTCTAGCGTGGGAAATGATTTGGCACAATTTCCATTCTTGGCACTGAATCTCACTCTTCTACTTTAAAGGAAAAAGAAGGGGAAAAATAATCCTCAAACACAAACCATGTATGATTATCAATGGGAGAGGTTTTCATCCAGGAATATTTATTTTTAGACCTACATCTGTGCTGTATGATAATCATATACAGATATTTGAAGAGAATGATAATAAAAATATCTCCATGTGGCTGATTGTTCTTGGCTTTCCTTGGGAACCGAGAGCACTCAGCCTCTTTATGTAGTCATAGCAGTACAAGACACCCCAGGAACAGAGAGTTTTTAAATTTTCAGTCTTCTCCTATTGCAAATAAGCTCAGAAATTGTATAGGGAGCTGAAAATAGATAGGCATGAAAAGAAAGGATGTTATTGTGACTGACTAAATCAAGGCACAATGACAGCAGAACAGCAAGAGCCTTGTTTGAGATGTAAAGCCTCAAGTGGGAGCAAACAAGGGAGAAATATGTGATCAGCATCAGTCCTGGACTTCAGACTTTGCATTTTCCAAAGGATTTGAATTTTACAGGCCTCAGGACCCATTAACTTCTTGTCACAAAAAAAATCATGAAGGCTAATATCTAAGGAAACTTCACATGGAGTTCTCGTCCCAGGAGCCAAAAGATCTTTCTGTTATCACAAGCAGGATTATCATAGGGAAATGAAACAGCATAATTCTAAGAGAGCTTGCAACACTGCAAATACAAGCGCTACATTTCTAGGTAGGATGCACTTTCAAGGATGCACTAGTACACTTTGGGAAAGAAAATCAACAGCCAGGTATTCACTGTCCATCCCAATAGCTGCAGAGCTCTACTGGAAATAACTATTTTCATGAATATTTGAAAAAAATATTCTCAAAAGCTTTTGGTTTGTAATTATTTGTGATGATACCTGTAATAAAATCTTTGTCTTATGAGGTGAAGAAGAAAAACTCACAATCAGATTTTTTGTATCCTGAACTGGATTCTCAAAAACTACTGTTAATATTAGGTACCTTTGCAAGCTTCTTCTTAATAAGACTTTTCCCTTGCTAGAGTCACAGAAAAATAGCCCTTTAAAGAATTGCAAAAAATCACTAGTCTGTCCGCCTGCCTCAAGGTGTGGTCAGCTATTCCTGTGTCATTCTGAGGACTGTTTGTGTAATTTTTTCTTAGAATGGTTGGGGTTCCAAAAGCCATCAAATCTGCTCCAGTGCTCTGCTGTCCTCACTGACTTATTGAAGTATCTAAACTTATTATTTTCTGGTTGTAGTTTCAGCCCTTAATTTATCTCATATGTATCATGGATATAAGATCCATATGCAGGACTTTCAGGCTTTGAGAACATTTATGATGTTATCTGTCACTCTTCTCTAGGCAAAAAGTCACTATTCCTTCAATATTTCCATATAGGTCATGATTTCCAGACCACTAATAACTCAGTACTTTCCCCTCAGCAGTCTCTAATTCACACATACTTCTCCTGATATTCAGTATTCGGAACTGAACACAAGGTTTTATTAGATATCTTGTCAGCAATGAGTGTAGTGGAAGCGTTGACTCATGTATGTTATATAGCACATATTCGAGTGTGGATATTTCACTACACCATCCGCATGTATACAGCCAGTCATGATCCACCAGGATCCCAAATCTTTTCCTGAGTTGCTAGTTACCTAAGCCATCTTTTCTCCAATCTGTTTTTATTTGGTTGGTTATATTTGTGCCCTCAAATTGTTCTCATTAAATAGCAACTGGGTTTTTTTTTTTCTTCTCCAAACAATTTGTCCCTTCGGAGTTTTAATCCTGCCTTCTGATGTGCTTTCAGCTTAGTATCATCTGTGTATTTAATAAATACAGGCTGTATTCCTTCGAGCAGATATGTAAGAGTATTAGGCTAAAGATAAACTCCTTGGGAACTCCACTTTACGCATCATTCCACTTTAAAGGCAAACCCTTGATAACTACTCTTTGAATATGATTTTCCAGCCACCTTTATACCAAATTTACAAGCCTTGCCTAAGCTTCCTTCTGAGAATAGTATATCAAACATCATGAAAGATAGGCTAGAATGAAGATACAGATTATCTGTTGCTTTTCCCTGTCTATAAAGGGACATTCTCTGTCTGTAAATGAAAAATTGTTTCCCTATTCTCATCCAAGTTTTTACAATCAGTTTATTTATGATAGCACTTTCATGGGACTTAAAGCTCCCCTATTCTTCCTTTTCTCCCACTTTAGAGGTTGTCACTTCATTTTTCTTTTTTTTCAGTTTTCCAGAAATTTGTGCATTTTCTATGAGATCTCAGAGTGGTTCTCTGAACAGTAAAGAGAGGATATAATTGGGTCCAGCTCATTTGAGAGCATCCATGTTTCTAAAAATTGTTAAATTTATTTGTTCTTTCTGCTTTTGTTAAATGTCTGGCTGCATTTAACTTTTTAACAGAAGACTGATGCAAGAAAGACATAAGATCCTTCTCCTTTGCAGTGATAGATTCATTGTACTGTAGTCATTGAATCAACTGTTTCTTGGTTTATTCCCTTACTGAAAATGTACTTACACAGAGATTTACTTGTTTATTTCGTATATCTTTCTGTATTTTTTATTTCCAAATTTATTCCTAAAATTCTGCTGCCATTCTATTTTTTTTTTACACATGAAGTGCAACTTTGTTTTCAATTCCTATTTGCCATGGGAAAAGTCTCCAATGCAGCTAAATGGACCTCATACTGCATAGAATCATAGAATCATTAAGGTCAGAAAATACCTTTGAGATCATCAAATCCAACCAACAACCCAGCACCACCACCATGAGTACCATTAAACCATGTCTCCAGTGCCATTTCCACATGTTTTTGTATGCTTCCGGAGGTGATGACTCCACCACTTCCCTGGGCAGCTTGTTCCAATGCTTTACAACCTTTTCCATGAAGAAATTTTTCCTAATATTCAATCTAAACCTCCCCTGGTGCAACTTAAAGTCATTTCCTCTCATTCTGTCACTTGTTATCCAGGAGAAGAGACTGACGCCCACCACACTATGACCTTCTGTCAGATAGTTGTAGAGAACCATAAGGTCTCCCTGGACCCTCCTCTTCTCCAGACTAAACACTCTCAGCTTCCTCAGGCACTCCTCATATGACTTACTCTCTAAACCCTTCAACAAGTTTGTTGCCCTTCATGCTTTTGTTGCTCCTTTATGCTCCAGCCCCTCAAAGTCTTTCCTGTAGTGAGGAGCCCAGAACTGGATACAGGACTTAAGTGTGGCCTCACCAGTGCTGAGTACAGGGGCACAATCACCACCCTAGTCCTGCTGGCCATACTATTGCTGATACAGGCCAGGATGCCATTGGCCTTCTTGGCCACCTGGGCACACTGCTGGATCATGGTCAGCTGCTGTTGACCAACAACCTGAGATCCTTTTACTTTGGGCAGCTTCCCAGCCAGAAAACTTTCCAGCCTTCTATGCATGTCATGTCCTTTTTTCTCTGCAAAGCAAGAATTTCCATTCCTGAATTTAATGTTTTCTTTTAAAAGAACTGTCTCAGACAGTCATCTTTGTGATATTTATGGTAATTCCCTGGACTGCAATTCAGGGTTTTGTTTCCTTTTCCTGGATCTGGCTTATTGAACAAGACACTCTCCCTGGCAAGTCACTTTGCCTTAGTTTCCCCCTCTGTTAAAAGGGAATAGTAATATTTATTCCTTTACAGAGGAGCCCTTTCTCACCAACTAATGAGACACTGTGGGGCATTATTAATTAAGAGAATTATTGACATTTCCTAATGTCTTGAGGAACAAGACACTATAATAATCAAAATGCTTTGAATTAGTTTAAAGCTGCCATTTTGACTATTTAAAGTGTTTTGATGTACTATGTTTAAACAAGTAAATGGTTTAAGGGAAGAGAGTTGTAAAATATAGTCTTTAAATATAAAAATGTTATTGGCAATATCAGCTGAAGCTTCAACATATATCTAAAACACAAGTATTTATATTAATATTTTTTCATTTATCTTGTTACAAGCTGGTTACAATGTTCGTTAATAATTAACTGGAAACTGTTAGAAACTGCAGAACTGTAAGGTTTTTGTCACTATAAAGTGAACTGAATTTTCTACCTTTATCTTGAAATCAAAACTGTTCAGGCTGACAAAGCTATTAGCTGCTGTCACCTATAATTCAATGTTTTTTGCAAATGTTGGCCTCTGACAGAGGAATACACTAGGGTGAGAGTGGACTGTATGGCAGACAATTCCACATCTGAGGCTTCAGTCAGTTAGTTGTGCCAGCCAACATGCTAAATTCATAATACTAGTCAAATTTATTTACTGTCTAACCCTTTTCTCCCCTTGCTTTCCTTTTAATCAGTGGTTCAGAGCCTTCAGGGCTTACAGAAAGAACTATTGATGACCACAGTGCTCTCTGTACATCTGGGATAATTCATTGTTAACACTGACATTTTCAAGACTGTGTTGAGATCTGTTTATGAAGAAAACACTGTGCTGATGTTCCAGGGACTGTAGAGGGGAAAAAAGAAAAAGGGCATGAAAAAAATTAGTATGCGGCTTTTATGAAAGAAGATGAAAGGTTTGTTTTGTTCTTGTTCTTTTTGCCTACATCAAAAATGCTGTTTCTTGTGCAGAAGAAGGTATGACATAGACTTTAAGATCTGATTTCTTCCCATTTGCTCAGCTTTCAGAATAATATTGACAGGTGGAATGAGGACAAGTAGAGAACATCAGGGACATGTATCCTCATGAGAGGTGAAGCAGGAGTGTGACTCCCATACAGGGCAGAATGTTTTGCACAGGGCTACATAACTGATAAACTTTTAGACTTGTTTTCTTCTTTTGGAACTGAACTCTTAATGGGAGAACTGCAAAAAAAGGACCTACCATGCTCTTATTGTGCCTTCTGCAGTTCCCTTTAGATATATAAAGGTGACTGTTTATTTAGGGTGGTTTATTTTCCAATGATTTTTTTTCTTTTTCCAAATAATCTAGTTTTAATCATCCTAGCTACATGAAGTTCTTGGAAGCAAAGGGTCTGAGAATGAAGCTGTAACATGAGCTTCAGCTGTGAAAGCTGAAGCAGTGAGAGACTAGAGACACTGTAGCATGTGGAAACAGGATAGTATCTTTCCATCAGATGTTGTAGACTGGAAGAACAGCTGTCCAGATTTCACCATTTGTTGAGAGTTTTTCAAGGTTTTTCCCTAGTGAGGACACATTCCGAAAATCAAACCTGAGAACTTCCTTATACCAATTCTACCGTATAACCTTGCTATCCATTCCTATTCATTCTATCCATACCCCACATAAAGTACCACCTCCAGGTCTGGAGTCAGCACAAGAAAGACATGTACCTGTTGGAGGCCACAAAGATGCTCAAAAGGCTGGAGCACCTCTCCTGTTAGGACAGTCTAAGAGAGCTGGAGTTGTTTAGACGGGAGAAGAGAAGGTTCAGGGGAGAATTCATTGATGCCTTTCATTCAGTACTTAAAACACCTAAAAAAAGAGGGAGAGTGACTTTTTTTAAAGGGTAGATAGTGATAGGACAAGGAGGGATGGTTTTAAAGTAAAAGACAAGAGACTGAGATTAGATGTTAGGAAGAAATTTTTACTTACATGGTAGTGAGGCATTTGCACAGGTTGCCCAGAGAAGCTGTGGCTGCCCTATCCCTGGAACTGTTCGAAGCTGGGTTGGATGGCTGCCTGAGCAACCTGGTCTAGTGGGTGGTATCCCTGCCCATGGCAGAGGCGTTTAAACTAAATTATCTTTCAGATCTCTTCAAACCAAAACCGTTCTACAATTATATGATTTGCATGGAGCACATTTCATAAATGATGGTGAATTTACCTCGAATAAGGTACAATGTGTTTGCAAAATGATAAAGTCATTCATACTGTAAAAACTCTACGCCTTATAGGGAAAAAAAAAGAAGTAAAATCCCAGGAGCTAAATCTCCAAAGGCAAACTACTGAGCAAGGTGTGGTGAGTTGACCTTGGCTACCTTCCAGACCCCCACCCAGCAGCTCTCTCACCCCCATTCTCAAGGAGATGGGGGGACAAAAATGAGGTGGGGAAGCTTATGGGTCGAGATAAGGACAGGGAGATCATTTACCAGTTACCTTAATAGGCAAAACAGACTCAACTCGGGAAAGATTAAGTTCATTAATTACCAATTTAAGAATAGAGTAGTATGATGAGAAACAAGGACAAAACTAAAGTTACCTTACACACACTTCTCCCTTCTTCCCAGGCTCAAGTCGATTCCTCCATTCCCAACTGTCCTACTTCATCTGTCTATTCCCTGAGAGGCACGGGAGAATGGGGAATGGGGATAGGGATGGTGAATGGAGTTTATGGTCAGTTCGTAACACTTTGTCTTGGCCACTCTTTGCTTCTCACACTGTTCCCCTGCTCCAGCCTAGGCTCTTTTCCACAAGAGACAGTTCTTCATGGCATGGGCCAAAGAATGTTTCCAAGATTATGGCTCCAGGGTTACCTTTCAGAAAGTTGTATAATTTCACCTTTCAGATCTGAAGTGACTGGAGCCGAGAGATTCTGAAGTATGCAGGAGCAGAGTAATTTCCCTTCTATTTCTTTAGCTCTCACAACAAATCAGTCCTATGTTTCCCTGACTTCAGTGGTAGCAAGTTACATCTTATTTCAATGTTGAATTTTTTCTGAGATCAACTTCCAGCTCTTGGTGTGGTAATAAAGTATGAGAATAGTATTATAATCTTGGTATAGTAACACAATAAAATTTTATGAAGCTATCATCATGCCTTATAAAGTAGCAGGAAAGGACACAACCTTTTTTTTTTCCTTTTTCTTTGCAGATCATCTACTACAATGACAAGAACAATTTTGGAAACAATTATTGCAGGGAGGAACAATGATACTGAGACAGAAGTTGCTCTGCATGAGCCTAGTTTTACAGTAGTTTAACTTCAGTAAAATCAACCACAGTAACAGGAAAGGGAAATTGAGTGAAGAGAATCCTAAAATCCATCTTGATGACCTGAACAGAATCCTAACTCCTTATCAGGCTTGACTGAGTTCAATAATATTATTTTTATAATTACATGTTAACTCAGTTGCTGCTTGCTGTCAGTGATCAGAATGCCTGTGTATGTTGCTATTGCTGACAGCTTTTTTTCAGGGGGCTGTTGCTTCTTTTGGATATCATCAAATAAACGAAGGTCCTGGGGAACTGTACTCTGGAAATATTTTATTTTTAATTTGTTTGTCTGCTTCAGGAATCTGCTGCTTTTTCAAATTTTGGTTTACTGTGTTTTTTAACTTTTATATTCTGAGAAAATTCTAATTAGAATTGTTTCCTACAACAAAACTATTCCAGTAGTAGTTTCTTTTTGTTTTATAGTATAAGTTTATCTGTAACATTCCTATGGTTTATTTAAAATTTACCTTGTTAAGAAGACATGAAAATAGATAGTTATCTGTTAAGCACTGGTCTTGAACATCAAATATTTTAATAAAACTTTTTGAAGCTAATGAAAATAAAGACTGGAAAGGGCAGCAAATTTTATTGACTTAGAAAACTATTAGACTGACCTGGTAGGTTTTGCATATTATTGTGCAAATTGCTGATTTGATTAACTCCGATGAAGTTTATCTGCCTCTAAAAATGGAGTTACAGAATCACAAGATATTTCAGGAAGCCAAGAAAACCCACAACCAAGATAAGCACGTGTCTCAGTGGACTTTTGCTAAAGTGGTGCATATTTAGCACCTCAGTGAATCTGACTAGAAATGAGGACTGCTTAGAATTGAAATGGAGGAATTGCAAGTCACAGAAGATCACCACAGGAGATGGTATAGAAGAAGGCAATCCGTGAGCTTATAAAAAGAGCAGAACCTGTCTTCTCCAATTCACTGTTTGCTGGCTGAATGCAAATGACATTCTTTCACATTAGTTGCATGTCAATAGAAGATAAGATACAGACTCTCAACAATATGCCAATGCTTTCAGTTACCCTGAAACTAACAGAGACACAGTCTTTACAATCTGTTCATTTTTCTTTCTTGCAGAAATGATTAACATTAGCAGGAAGCAGTGTCACTACTGTCCAAAAATCCAACATGGCATTTAACTCATAAATTAAATTATAACCTAGCTCCAGTGCATCTCTGTTATTTTTGTTTTTGGTTATGCACACCCTGATTTTCCATCTGCTTCAGAAATTTAGACTTAAACTTCTGTTAAGGTCACAGGTTTCAAAGTGTGTCCTACTTTTCTGTACATAGAATCAACCTGACCAGAATCTGAAGAATTTTTTTTTACCTATGAGTTGGATTTTTATGTGCAGTTGCTCTGACAGAATTACAGTTTAGTAGCTCTAATCTGCTCTGTGAGGCACATAAGATGCCCAGACAGATCAGCCGCACATTCTGTACACATTATGTCCAACACATCCTGAATATACATGGCTGTGTGCGCGGTTGCTGTAGGTGAAATTCATTAGACTTGGTCTAGAATCAACAAAGTTTTTTCATGTCAGTCCAGTCCTGTGCTTCCCTCTGCAGTCAATGGAGAAAAGTGGACCTTACTGGCACAAAATGTGTATAACTGGAAAGAAGGGGGGGATTTCACTGTGTAAGTGTAGGAGGTTAGTTTGGTGTCCTGCCCAGCCTGCAACTGTCTCTACAGAGCAGTGCCAGTACCTTTTAAGTCTTCCCATAATTGTCATGTTGGTGTCTTGAAAATCTCAGGACCCCACAATTGCCTATAAATGCTTATGTTTATACAATGAAATTCCACCCTGGGAAGGTATAACCAGGGAGCTCGAGTTGTGTAGTGAAAGGCGGACCCAGAACCAGCGGTGTTTCTGTTACACCTCCAGACTCTGGGAAACAACCACTAAGAGATAAAAAAGAGGGTTTCTGAAAGTACTCCAGCTGGATTATGTTTTCATTTAATTAATTGGCAAATATCTTAAAATGCTGAAAGTTTTTCTCTTGCTATTTATCATATTTCATTCAGTACCTGAATAGTGACTGCGGTCCTCACTCTGCCTGTGTTCCTTGCTTCCACCACTGACCTGCTCACTTCATGAACAAACAGCAAGGTATTTTGTCCCATGGTGATTTTCAAATTTATAGGAGCATCTCAGAAACATTTAACAAAACACATATTTGTGACAATGTATCTGATTTTTGTATCAAGGTTTTGGTAGCATGGAGGCTACAAGGGTGGCTGCTGTGAGAAGTTGCTGGAACCTTTCCCCATGTCCAATGAGCCAGTGTCAGCAGGCTCCAAGATGGCTCTGCTACTGGCCAAGGCCAAGCCCACCAGTGGTGGTGGTAGCACCCCTGGGATAATGTATTTAAGAAGGGGCAAAAAAATGCACAAAAAATCTGCAGACAAAGAAAGGCATGAGATACAACTCTTCTGACACCAAGGTCAGTGAAGACGGACGGGGACGAGGTGCTTCAGGTGCCTGAACAGATTCCTCTGTAGCTCATGATGAAGGCCATGGTGAGGCAGGTTGTCCCCCTGCAGCCCATGCAGGTCCATGCTGGAGCAGTTTGTGAAGAACTGTAGTCCATTGGAAGGACTCATGTTGGAGGAATTTGTTGAGTGTCTTCTGTGGGAGGGACCCCATGATGGAACAGGGGAAGAGTGTGAGGAGTCCTCCCCCTGAGGAAGAAGGAGTAGCAGAAATACCATGTAATGAATTGGCAGCCATAGTCATTTCCCATCCTGCTTTGCTGCTGGTGGGGAAGAGGTGGAGAAAATTGTGAGAGAAGCTTAGTCCAGGAGGAAGGGAGGGGTGAGGGGTGGGGGAAAGGTGTTTTAAGGTTTTGTTTTATTTCTCACTATCCTGTTCTGATTGTTTTCCTCAAGCTGAGTCTGTTTTGCCTGTGGTGGCAATTGGTGAGTGATCTCTCCCTGTCCTAATGTTGATCGTGAGCCTTTCGTTATATTTTCTGTCCCCTGCCCAACTGAGGAGGGGAGGGATAGAGTGGTTTTAGTGGCCACCTGGTATCCAGTCAAGTTCAAACCTATCACAGACAAACTATTTCCTTGTTATTTAATAAACTACAACATGTCTCTTCTAAAACTACCTTTTGTGTGGTACAAGCAAAATATTTGACTGAGTAGTAGTAGTAGTAAAGTCATGTGATGCGACTCACGCTTAGCAAATTAATCTGTTTTCTTATGTTGTCTTTTTTGGAACTTTTTCATCTTTTCTTAGACATGGGCAGAAATTGTCTTGTTATGTGTGTGTCAGCACCAAACTGTAGAGTCTCATCGTAAGTAGAGTTTGTATGTGCTATGTAACAAAATCTGATTCTCTTGATCGTCTTCAGAACTGCAGAGTCATTGCAGAACTGCAATTACCACTTTGTGATTTCTTCCAATCAAAAGCCCTAATGAGCTGATATTTAGGGGGTAACCAGATAGATTCTGGACATTTTAACAGGATGTGAAGATAACTTAAATTTCTTCTCTGCATGTAGGCTGCAAAAACATCATCCTGGACGAACGCCACAAAGTTTTACTTCCTATTGAAGTACTGCCAAATGTTGTCATGTGTATTACAGTGGGAGGACAACTGATTAGGTCTATTAATTTACATACAGAACAGTCTTCCTTTCACATGCTTATTAATATAAAGATTACTAGTCTAATTGACCAAATCCACTCAGCACAATTAAAATGGATTTTAAGGGCTTTGATGTACATCACTGTAAGCAAACGAAGCAACAATTAAATCCCCAATTAACACAAAGAAAATATGAGACAGGATTTTGTATCATTTCATTGCAAGAAAACAGAAAGAGAACAAATCCTCCCTCTTTAATGTAGTTTACACCCTACAAGCAAAACCAATTCAAAGCTATTGTAAATCTTAAATTATTCATTTCATTCTCAATAGGTCATTAAAAAGCTGCTTTTAGCTTCTGACATTTGAGTACAGTACTTGGTTTATGGTGAAGAATGCACAAGGGAGGGAAAGAAATGAAAACCCCAAAGGAATCTAAAAGTTGAAAACAACAGAGTGAGCAAAACAAAGCTGAAGGTCTTTTTATCCTTGGGATTTTCAGAGGGGCTTGAAAGGATTTAGTGAGTGTACTGGACTCCCGTACCGTTAGTTGGTTAAAAGACTGTCTAAAGGATCAGCAGTGAGCTGGATATTGTCTTAGTGACCCAAGGGCTGAGGGTATGTAGGTAACATGCATCCACCATGACCATCCTGGTAGGACAATGAGGACAGATTAACACTTGCAGAGGATGGTGTTAATGTGTTTAATGCTTGCTCATGTCAATCACTCTGCTTTGCTCTACAGACAGATATATGAAGATGCTCTGTGAAACCATGTAGCTTCGCTGGGGCCAGAACTTGACACCCAGTTGATCAAGCTGACTTGCAAACTTTATTTTGCCGTCTACAACTTTCTTTCTTGGCCATGGACATAAGAATTGGTCTAGCATCCACCTCTTTACCCTCTCACCTTAGTGTCTCATAGAATGTTCCTGTTACCTGTCTGGAAGTATCTCTTATTCTCTGGTTCATGTATGAGTACTCCTATTCTGTGTTATCACACATAACACCTATTTTGAGTCTTAAGAGAGCTGTGAACTCCAGTTTTGAATATTCTGGTTGTTAGCAGCCTATGGGATGCCAGCAGCCTTCATATTTCACCTTAGTGACTCTCTTGATAGTCCTTCTGTGATGGCCAAATATGAATAAAATTGACAGTGGAAAAGCATGTTATTTGTTAAAAATAAATATCAAATATCAAATATCAAATATGACATGATATTTGTTCTCAGACAACTGCAAGAAAAGTGTAGGGAACAGAACAAAGGTCTCTATGTAACCTTTGTCGACCTCACCAAGGCTTTCGATACTGTGAGCAGAAAAGGTCTGTGGCAGATTTTGGAACGTTTAGGTTGTCCCCCCAAGTTCCTTAAAATGATCATCTCACTTCATGAGGATCAGCACGGCCAAGTCAGATATGGCAACACACTTTCTGAGCCCTTTCTAATAAAGAATGGTGTGAAACAAGGCTGCGTTCTCGCTCCTACCCTATTCACAGTCTTTTTCAGCATGATGCTCCAAAGGGCCACGGCAGACCTCGATGATCAGGACGGTATCTACATTCGATATCGTACTGATGGAAGCCTATTCAACCTAAGGCGACTGAAGGCCCATACTAAGACCCTAAACCATCTTGTCCGGGAGCTGCTTTACGCTGATGACGCCGCCCTTGTTGCCCACACAGAAGCAGCTCTGCAGCGTTTAACATCCTGCTTTGCAGATGCTGCTGAGCTCTTTGGGCTGGAAGTCAGCTTAAAGAAGACAGAAGTTCTCTATCAGCCTGCACCTCAGGAAGTCTTCCATCATCCCCACATCACCATCGGCCAATCAGAACTCAATTCAGTCCAACAGTTTAATTACCTAGGCAGCCTCATCTCCTCAGATGGTAAGATTGATGGGGAGATAGACAATAGGTTAGCGAAGGCATATAGTGCTTTTGGAAAACTCCATAAACGAGTATGGCGTAATAAACACTTGAAGAAAAGTACCAAGATCAGTGTTTACAGAGCCACTGTGCTGTCTACTCTTTTATATGGTTCCGAATCATGGGTCATCTACCGCCACCACCTGCGTCTCCTAGAACGCTTCCATCAACGCTGCCTCCGTACAATCCTTAACATCCACTGGTCAGACTATGGGACCAATACATCTGTTCTCGAACAGGCAGCAATTACAAGTATTGAGGCCATGTTACTGAGAACGCAACTGCGATGGGCAGGGCACGTCTCCAGGATGAAGGACCACCGCCTCCCTAAGATCCTGCTCTATGGTGAACTTGCCTCCGGCTGCCGCAAGAGAGGAGCGCCGAAGAAAAGATACAAGGACTCTCTGAAGCAACAACTCAGCCTCGGGCATATTGATCACCATAACTGGTCCACTCTGGCCTCTAATCGGGAGGCCTGGAGACACACCATTTATAACGCTGCTGATGCTTTTGAGAACGCATGCAGGATCACCCTTGAGGAGAAAAGACAATGCAGAAAGAATCGAGCCTTGCAGAATATACCCTCTAAGGAGTCTTTCTGCTGTGTCTTTTGCAACCGGACTTGCCATTCTCGTATTGGCCTTTTTAGCCACCAACGCGCTTGCAAGAAACGTGGGTAGAGCCCTTCCCAAATCTTCATTCGCGAAGCCTAGCCATGAGTGAGTGAGTGTTAAAAATAATTGCATGTAGTGTATAAAATCAGCTTTTTACTTGAAAAAGATATGTTTACTCAGGTAGCAAACATAAAGTAATCTCTACAGTATTATAAGGTATCTTGTCCACTGCCTCTGAATGTAGAGTAACCTCTGCATGGATGTGAAGAGAGGTATCACAATCAATGTAACTGAGAAAATGGAGATCATGAGACAAGTTATTTTAAAAGGGAATAAAATAAAGCAACTTCTTTGCAACCTGGGCTACAAGGCAAAAAAAAAATCTGACATTTTTTTCTCTGAGGCATTTTATTTTCTAAACATGCAGAGATATTATACGTGATGGAGATAACTGCTAGCCCTTTTGTGATCTTTCCCCTTCATTTTCATTCTGTGACGTGGTTGGAGGGAACCTGTTATGCACATGAATTAGGCTAGATAGAAGGTTCAGAAGAACTGGAAGAAAAATACTAGAAGTAGCAGCACTAGAATTTGTCCTGCAATAGAATCAGTGTGAAACCTCTCTACCTTTGAAAATCTATGAGGAGCACCTTTGCCCTATAATAGTGCAGGATTTTAATGTCTTGCCTTTATTAGGATAAAATCTGATTGAGGCTATGCTTACACCAAAAATATTATCCTGGAAGAGTTTTCTGATGTGTTGATGTTGTTGTTGCTGTTGTTGCTGTTGTTGGGGGTGTGTGTGCATGTTCTGATTTTCTTAGTACTCATTTTTTTTGAGGGAGGAGAGATGTTTGTTGTGGTTTTGTTTCTTCTTGGTGGGGGGGTTGTTTCTTGTTAAAGCTGAATATGTGTGCCTGCTTTTTAATTCAATTGAAAGTTACTGAATCAGTCCATCTCACAAGTCTTTTCCTTGATTTAGCACAGACTCACCATGTTTACTTTTGTTCAGTACTGAGTCAGGGAGATGTCTGATCAGATACAGTTATCTACATATAAATTATTTACTTGGATCAAACCCCAATCATACTCAGTGGGGAGGAACAAACACTTTCAAGCAACAATTCTTTTCCTCCTAATACAGATGCCTAATACATTTCAGGTGAATTACACCCCAAAAATGACTAGCTGTCCTCATTTCTAATGCAGGGAACCTGGCATGAGTACCACAAGCGTGAATATTTTTAATGTCTGAAATTAGAAGAAATTATATCCAGGTTGTGTGTCAGCCTATTATGGCATCCTCAGTGGAAAAATTCCACTCTAGAGGAGTTTGAAACTATCTACATTTTCCATTCTCTTTGTAGCACTTGGTTCCTGTCTTACTCTTTGTCTCCAGCTTCCAGACAAAAGAGCTAGGATAAATGTTCATGAATGTTTCTGCTAACTTGACTGTTCAATAAAAGGGATGATGAACCTTTTGAAGAGTTTTTTTCCCTTTGTACAGAAATCAAACTAATCTTAAACTAAAGCCCTGATGACAAAATAAAAGAATTGCCACATGGAGTTAATCAGGAAGCACTGTTCTATTTTTAATTCGCAGTCTACTTGAAATCATGTTAAATTGCAAGGGTAGATTCAACTCTTGATAAAAGCCTCTCCATTTGTATCTACCTATAGGTATCTTCATGTGTCTTAGGTGACAAATCTGTCATTGCTGTCAGTGAATCTGGAAAGCAATTCAGCTGGCCAGCCAACACATGCATAATCTAGAGTGGGATAATTTCTCTGAAGACAGTTAATTACATTAATTAGAGGATAAGCTAGAGTATAAGGAGAGCTCAAAACCTAAGCTCACTGGAGGACACAGATAATTTAAATTTCTTACTTTACAACTGAATTTCTTAGTATTTGGCCACCCTCAGCTAAAAGGAGCTAGCATCCTCCTGAAGGCCAGATTTTCATGCACATTAGCAGATCTAAATATAGATGATAAAGGAGTTCAAGGTGTGTGTGTCCCCCGCCATTTCAAGAAGATGCAGATAATAAGTTGATGCTGCTTCTGGGTATCTTGCAAACAAGCATAGTTTGAAGTAGGTTGTTTGTTAAAAAATGAATAATTTTGTTGCCTATAAAAACAACATTGAAAATAGAATGGCTGATGTCTGGAATATTAATTATGGTTTAAGTAGATTATGTTGAAATGTTTGTTCAGAAAATTACTTCATGAAGGTAGATGTAATTTCCTTCAGCTTTCTTTCTCCCTGGTAGCATTTCTGATTGAATTGACTGCAAAACAAATCGCTCTGAATTGCTGACTGACTCTGTAATATAGATTGGTTGCTAGCACTCTGGGATTCTTCAGCAGTGAATTTACAAGATGAACTGTATGGAACAGACTTAAATACCTTATTCAGCATGGATTTTTACTTTTTGTCTTTACCATGCTACTTGGCACCTAATCAGTGAATAACTTATTGGGGTTTGCAAAAAGTATTTGCCATGTATCATCCTGATTTCAAGCATCCACAAATAGGGCTTTGAGCAACCTGATCTGGTGGAAAGTGTCCCTGCTCTATGCAGGGGGCTTGGAATCGGTGTCCTCTAAAGATTCCCTTCCAATGCAAACTATTTTATGTTTCTATGATTCTATTATAAGTAAAAGGAAAGAAATAAAGAAATTGTGTTTGTAAACATATCCCAACCTATAGAGAGGAAGGAAAACACAGTTCCTTCCTGATTTCAAAGTGTTTGGAGAAGGAATATAATAGTTTTTATTTTATATCTTAACTTTTTTTTTCTAATTCAGAATCACCATTATCCACAGTTACGTTGAGTTAACTTTATAACTATGTTCAATCTTTACCTTGATTACTTTTTTATCTATGCTAAATTTTTAATGTGATTTTTTGTTCCATCTTGCATACTTAGAAGTCCTAAGTGAAACTGTATAAATAGCTGGACTATAACCTTCATTCAAGCTTAAGATAATGGCAATGACATTGCCATTGCTATATGAGGTGTCTCGATTTCCCGTTGCAGTTGAACTAGATGACCATTGTAGCTTGCTTCCAACTGAATTATTGAAATATTCTATTCTATTCTATAATCCAGCATAATCTCTTTGTATCATTTGTATAATGACTCTTAATCTTCAAACATTAATTTTCCATACCTATGTATAAAGCATAAATAGGATAACTGTGATCTGTGGAATTTTATCCCATTTGTATACTTCCATGAATGCTATTCAAATTTACCCCAAATGAGCATATAGTTCTAAATGTTTGCTATTAAAACCAAAATTGTCCTATATTGTATGCTGGTATAATCAGGAAATGTGTGCGAAGGGCAGGTAAACATTATGTCTCCATTTATTGCAAGTCTTTGTATATTTTTTGTGTAATATAATTCTTATTGATATGTCCTATTAGGTTGTTGGCATCAAGCGAAATGTAACACTGGCATTTTTGTAAAGCAGCGTTATTGACAAAGAGCCTGTGAGAAATTTAGAGGTTAAAGTCTCATCATCAGAAAAAGGTCTTATCCATCTCCATAACTTACATGTTTTTTAAATTTTCTTCCACTGTTTTATCAGATGCCTTCTCAAATTGTAGACAAAATGGACACTGCCAAACCTTATTTTCACCAAAGTGCTAGTGGAGGCAGGTAATGGAACAATTTATCATATTTTGCTATTTATAGAAGATCTCCAAATGATTGTGAACTCTCAGATGAATTAACTAAAATCCTTTTCACACTTCCTCAAAGAAAACATCAGAGTGTGATAGATGCCCCGTGACTCCTTATTAGCCACAGAACTGAATTCTAGATACTGTCTTCAGCAATGCATGAGGGAAATAATAATTATCTTTGAAACTAATTCTCAACCTGTTGCCAATCATGGCAGATGAAGTAGGCAGGTATACTTTCTTTCTCATGCCCCTTTTTGAATGTGTGGGTACCATTGTCCTTGTTTAGTCCACCGTGTTTCTTATGCTGTGACACAATCCTCATGAAAAATTTCAGACAAGATTAAAGGGATGATCAAATGAAGACATGATCATCCTTCAAAGAGCAAGTTTCCCTCAAAAGAGTTCATGCTATTTAATTTCACATTTGCAAAGGAGTCACTGTAGATCAATCATTCTTGGGTTATGCCTGACGCAGATGAAGGTCTTTAGCCTTTGGTTTGTTGTTGGTTCAGTCAAATTGATTCCCAGTATGGACTAGAGCTATCTAATGATCAGAAGAATAAATTAATATTCCCCTTTATCTAGAACTCTAGGAATTAAAAGCAATCATGACCTAAATGATATACAGAAAGAATAAGCTATTTTTAGGAAATATTGTAAGGTTAATGTAAAAGCAGGGGTAAGGATAAGACTGATGTTAAAGAAAAAATCCCAAAACTTAGGGGATCATAGACAGCACAGACAGACATTAACAAACTCAATCCCAACAGTAGTCAGACTCTCCCAATAACAATTTCAAATCTAGTAGTCAGAAGTCATCAGACTTGTCACAGGATATTTGACACATTATTCACGTGCAGCTCTGTATCCTTCCACTGCTGTGCTCTTCCTCCTTTTGTAGCAACCCCTGCTATTTCCACTCTTCAGGGCAGATCCCTCATTGTATGGAGCACTGAAATTTGGGGATGCCCAGACCTGGACTATTTCTAGAAGAAAGAGGACCTAACAGTCTTGCCAACAGACACTGAAACACAGTCTTCTCCATAATGTGTCAAGGTTATCACAGTTGCATAGGGACCAGCTACTCAACTAATCTTTTAGCTGCAGATAGCTGAGAGCTGGGATTCTTCCAAAGGCCAGTGCTTCTAAGATTTAAGATGGAAATTTCTTTACAGTATAGAATCATAGAATTGTTTAGGTTGGAAAAGCCCTTTAAGATTGTCAAGTCCAACCATTAACTCAGCACTGCCAAGCCTACCACTAAACCATGTCCTTAAGTGTCACACCCATACAGCTTTTAAATACCTCCAGGGATGGTGCCTCAACCCTACTGCTTCTCCTTCTTTGCCTATACCTTCTGAAGCATGAGATAGCAGATTGAAGGACCTTGCTAACACACCATTGCTCTAACATTGGCCTGTTATCCCCAAGCTTATCTCTAATGAGCATTCCCCCTTGATGTGATGCTTCCAGGTGAGACACCTAATCTCTCTGACTATTGGTCTATGTGACTGCAGTGTGTGACTGTGCACGTAATGAGGAGTTCTGGCTTTCTCTGAAGACAACAAGGACCCTCTCTCATTCCACAATAAAAGCAGAAGATAATCTCACTGTGATCTTGGTGCAGAGCTTGGTGTCACTGCACAGGCCCAGGAGAATCACTATACAGTCAATCTACGTGAACATGCGTTGTGAATTGCCACGGTCACTGTACACTTACAGAACCAGCTTCAGAGATAGTGACTGAGAAGCTGCCTGACAAGATCCCTTCAAATACAGGTTTCAACCTTGTCAAAACCTCTTGGCAGAACTATCTTCTCTGTTATTTTGGGATTAAATTCTGGTTCTAAACAATATGATTTTACTCCTGTCCCTCAGATACCCTGATTATTTCTTTTTCAGCTTTTTTCCATTTAATGGAGAAGAATGGTCCCCTGCCCATGACGGTGTAGATAGTGCCTCTCCCTTTTTAACCTAAGGACACTTTTAAGAGCTTTAGTGATTTCAAAGCTGACTTTGGTGAAACGAGGGAATGAGGAAAAAAAGAAAAACACCACCCCATGAAGAAATGCATGACTGATAAGGGAATTTTGAACTGCACATCTTCAATCCTTCATTCGAGTTCCTGAGATTGTGTGACACATGTGGCTCTCTGTCAAGGGATCCCACAACAGCAGGCAGTAATAAACAAAGAGCTTGTCATCCAACAGTAGAAATGATGCTAAACTCAGCAATATTATCCCTGCATACTACCATGATGTATTTGTTTTCAGATATAAAAGCAATATCTTTTTTATTTATATGCTTTTCACTTCTGACTTTAACTATTTTAAGAACAGTTTAAAGAGGAACTGGAATGTTTTTGTTACAGGAGTAGACAGGGTACATTTTCTTTCCTTCTGAATCTGAGATTTAGGTAAGACTCATCTTCTCCGGGGATTTCATAAACCTGTGTCTTGGCTCCTCTTATACACTCATACAGCAACCTGCTGGAAATTTCAAAGACATTGGCCATACCCTTGTGAGCCAGGACAGTGTTGTTTTGGTCCTTAATTTTTTCATTTGTCCCATCTAGTTTAATTTCAAAGGTGCTTAATGACAGTCTGATTTTCTCTCGGGATCCTCACTTTCAGACTATTGATGTTTTGCAGATTCTGGGTTATGAAGACCTACTGCAGTCCTGTGAAGTAAGTAAGTAGAATTATCACTATTTGAAAAGGACAAAGGGCGAGGAAATGAGGTCTAATTTGTAACCTGACAAAGATCACGGCGGAGGTCTATAGAATAATTTAGAATGGAAAGAAAATGTCTCCCAGGGTATGAGTTCTTTGTCTTTGCCACAGGATGGATCTTTGACAGATGCAAATAACTCCCTAATGGGCTGAGGATCATTCTAGCTTTTGAAACAGAGAGAGTTCCAGTGAATCTGGTGAGTCCTCTATCTCATTCAGCAGCTTGTCTCTAAAAATTACCTTTGAGAATCTAATTCAGAAGCAGACTCTCTGCAATAGGACTTTACTTATACACTCACTAGGAAAAAAAGTCTACCTGATTCTCCAAAGTTTTGTGATGAATAAAGATCTGAAACATGAATATATTTTCCAGAATTCTTTTTGGCTTTTAACACTTACTGTTACCAAAGATGGACTTTAATGCTATCAGCTCATGTCCAAACAAAGAACTTCAGTAGCTAGCACTTGTAGCTACTATGAACATATACTCACGTGTCTTAAAGATCTAACTGTAAATTTGAGTTCCTAAATTTTACAATTAATCCTTGATGTATGTACTTATTCATAGCTTTCACTACTCAGAAGACTCCAGTAAGGATGTACTACTCTCTCAAATCCTCTGTTCCCTTCCAGGCTTCCTACTGGAAGCTGAATCAAATTCAAAAGAAATCTGCATGGCTAAGATCTGTCTGCAGTTTAGCTGTCACTGGAGGATCCAGAAGAGCTCCAGTTCTCAGACACAGTGCAACTATATAACTTCCATATAAAGTTCCCCTGATCAAGAAGCATTTTATTTGTGACAAGGCTAAAACTGTGCAGGGACCTCTTATATGACACAAAGATTCTTTTTCTGCTCCCAATGTCGGGTGCATTTGTTCACTCATCAGTCTTTAATGTGAAGCAAGAGAAATCTGCACCTAAAAACAGTAACAGAATCCTGACAGCGATAACCTGTTCCCTGCATACATTTCTCAAACTAGATAGTAGCAGTGAGAATAAAATCTTAGTCATGCTGTTTAATGTAGTGCTGGTATGTTCTATGGAGCAGAAGGTTGTTTCTGCCTTGTTTTCATACCACCCAGCTCAGGAAGAACCACTCCAACAGTTGAATCTAATCAATAGCTATGCATGCATTTTGTCTCAATTAAGAAAGATCATGTTACAGCCTCCTAAGGACTCTGATTTTAATATATTAGAAGATACATGATTTTTGAGCTTGGTAAAAAAAATTGCATTTTTACCCCTTCGGTAATACACCATGTGTAAATTAGTGTCTGAATTAATGTTGTGTGCCTGCAGTGAAAAAAATAGCAATGGCTTTATTACATAATAAAATGTTCTTAATTGTTGGACTACAGCAGCTTTATAACATACCATTATTTCTGGTAACAACCTCTGCCTTTTTATTGATCTGAAAATGTTATCAGTCAGAGCCAGATTGAAAGTAAAACTGAAGAACAACATTACAGGGCTGATGCAATTGAGTGAAATAAATTGATGCTGGCCTGGCTTTGAATTCAAAATGAGATGTAATTAATAAGAAGATTTACAGAATAATACATTTCCAACTTTTGAAGCCAAATGTTTGCACTTAAAGCATTAAAGCATTACATGCAATTTAACTGCATTTCTAAACCATGAATGGCTTGTTGTCAAGACTGTTTTCTTGTTTGTTTGCTTTCTTGTGGTTTAATTAAGGAGCATCTCAAGGTACAGTTTGGAGCTACTCTAATGTCACTGAGCACTCAGCAAGTGTGGCAGGCCTGGAGACTGTGATGGCAAGAGGCTATTAAAAGGCTTTCTTGTTCCCATCTGTTTAAATGCAACTTATGGATTTAAGATTCCACCTTAAAGCAGTCATAATTTTTTCTGTGTGCGGTTTTTTTTACCTTCTAGGGAGAATTTTAAGAACTAGGAAAATGTAACTGGGGAACATTAACTAGGGGCTGTTATTTGATTCACAGCCCAGACCCTTCAGGTTCATCTATGACTCTGGAAAACAGACATATTTAGAGAAGCACTTAATTGGGTAACTAGAACTATACACAACTTCTTAAATCAGTGTGTTAGTTTGTAATCCTTCTGGGCTGGAGCTTGCAACCTAGCATGTCCTTAGCTCTGTCAGAATAGCAATGCTAATAATGAACTAGTTTAGGCCATAAAGATAGAGAACCCATACAATGACATCAAGTTTCATGGCATGAATATAGCTAATTTGGGAGGCTATAATGAAATCCACCATCTAGGTTATCTTCTACAGCTGTATTCAGAATAATGTTATTCCTGATAATCAAATTCTCCTTGTCTCACTCCCTTGTTCTCTCTTTTTTTACCCATAGGCATTACTGCTTATGTAACTTTCCAGCAGTTCAAAAGTTTTCAGGTATAGGCAAGCACACAAATATTTAAAATGTAGAGTGACCCTGATAACACAAAGCTCCATTATTCACCTCAACCTGATCAAAGTTTGCGGGTGTTTTACTCCAAGGATGTAAGAACAAGCACGGGTGTGCCATAGGAGTGGGAAGTCTAAGTCAAATTGCTGAGTTAAAAGTGAGAACCAACTGTGGAGAATTGCAGAAAGATCGTTAAGACTAAAGGACTTGGTGATTAAGTGGCAGTTGAAATTCAGGACAGATAAATGTAAAATGACATACATGGGGAAAAACAATCCAAACTTCACATATAAAGTACAGGCTCTAAGCTGACTGCTATTACTCAGAAATGAAATCTTAGGGTTATAATATATTGTTTTATTGAACTCTGTGCCCAGCTCTGTTAAAAAAATGCAAACTGAATGTTAAGAATTGTTAGGAAAGAGAATAAAATAGAAAATTTCATTATATCATCATGTAAAGTGCTGGTGTGCCTGAATCTTAAAGTCTGTGTGCAGTTCTATTCTCAGTTTCAAGGGCATAATGCTACTATAAAAGGCCAAGTGAACAGTAGCAGAGGTAGTCAGTGGTGAGATGCAGATTGTACGTGAGGATAGACTGAACAGGATGCAGCTCTTCAGGGAAAAATAGTTGCAACAGAGAAAGGGTTGTATAAAGGGTGAATAAAGTCCTGTGGGATACACAAAGGGCTTGTAGGAAATAATTTTCCACTGTCTCTACCCATACAGAACCTAGGGTCTTCAAGTTCAGGTGGCTGGTAGCAGGTTCATAGCAAACAAAGTAAGAAAATATTTCATTCATCTCTGAAATTCCCTGCCACGAGAGGCTGCGTGTGTTGAAACTGTGCATAGAGAGGACAACTGGATGAAGCCATAGAATAAAAATACACCGAGGGCTTATGAACTCAGACAACATGTCCAGCTCAGGCTGTCCCTAAGCTGCAAAGTTCTGAGGAGCAGAGAACTATTCTGGTGTACAATTGCTGTACCATATGTCTGTATCCTTCTCCTGAGGAATCTGCTGCTGGCCACCTCTGACAGCAGGACGCCAAGCTAGCTGACCCAGCACTGCTTTCCTTTTGTCTGTGCTTATTCTGTGTCATAAGCTATCCATCCTCAGTCACCACTATCACATGTTGCACACTTGCAGCAGTGATGGCTGCAGAGTTCAAAACGTCCCCATCTCCCTGCTCAGGCTCCTCAGAACACAACATCCAGCTTCAACTAGAATTTCTGTTGAGCCCTTATATTTTTTTATCTAAATCTGGATTTACTCTGGCCACTTGAGAGATAGAGTTTGGACAATGAATTGAGATTTAAACCTGAAAAATTAGAAACCTGCCAAGGTTCACCAGAACTCAGCGCTTACGTTATCTCCCTCCATAAGCTGTCTAGTCCTGCTTATCCACACAGAAAATGTAAATACACCTTTCTAAAATGATGAAGAGATGAAATTAGCACCAGCAAAGATCACTACTTTCTCTCTGGCTAAAGACTGTACATTGGAGAAAAATATATAGGTTTGGTACATAAAATGCAGCTGACAAATAATGCTTTTTCTGTATTTTCTAAGTACTCTCCATTTCTGCCTGGTGGTCTTTCTGCCCCCTGCCCTCCCATCTCCCCTTCCTACAAGTGTCTTATTTGTGTATTTTTGAACTTATCACTGCAAAATTAAATTCTCCTTTACAGTGGAAGTGGTAGAAACCTAGCCTGTACTAAAGGAGAAAAAAATACTTTTTAATTTGTTCAGAACTGCTGTGCAAATAAAAACAAGAAGAAAATGACTGATTAACGCGAAACTCTTAGCAGCAGATTTTAATGTTGAGTTGAAATTTCTGTTTCTCCTGAAGCATAGTATTTGAAAGTCTCTCTCTGTTTATCAGCTAAAGTTTTTCTCTTCCTCCAGAATTTATCTGAATTCACACTTGGCAGCTTAAAAATGACTAAGGGCTAAATTCTGTCCTATTTTATCCAGCCTAGCAATGCAGTAAGACAAAATGAGATGCTTTCCCATTTCCTTGGTAGGCTCACCTGCAATTTGGGTCAGTCTTTCAAGAGTGAGGAGAGTGAGGAGAAGCTTTTGTTATTGCTTTTGTTTGTAAAAACATGGTCCCCCATATGCTTGCTAGAAAGTTATATACTAAAGTTTAAAGCCAGCATTTCTGGTTTCAGGAGTCACTTCATCTTCAGTGAGTAAATCAACCCTTTACGGTTAAGTTAAACATCAAGTATATATATATAAACCTCTCTTTCATGCTTAGAAAATGTCCAGATACTTCAAATGACAGAGTAAAGGCCCAGCCAATGAATCTGTCTAGCCTGGTACTCTTTTCCCAGAAGTGTCAATACGATATGTCATTGAGGTGAGCCACCTTCTGCAGTCCTTTTCCTTCATATTTCCTGCAACAACTGTAATCACTGGGTAGGCATCCCTTCCTATGTCCTACTTTTGTTCATAGACCTGCTGGCTGGGAATTTGCCTAAACTTTTTTTGAACCTGGTGATACTACCTGCCTTCCCCACTTTCTGCAACAAGAGATTCCAAAAACATGTAAAGAACCACCTTTTATTTATTTTTAAATTACCTCTTACTGGTTTCTATGAATGTCCTGTGTTTCAAGTAAAGAAGGATTCCTAAGGAACAACGGCATTCCTCAAACAAGAGTCAGCATCTTGAGTAGAGATAACAACACATCTTGCAGAAGTGCGAAATATTGAATTTTATAGCTAAATGAAAACCTTGTGAAATGTAACTAGAAGTAGGAAGCTACACATCGTGTTTCATATCTATGTATCCATTTTCAAACACAGTTATTAATTTCTTAATTTTTTCACCTTAATAAAAGAAATATTTATTTCCTTTTAATGGGTGGTCTAGTTTTTAGAGTAGTTTTGACAGATGGAAGAAACTGAAGGTATCCTATTCTTCTGAGAATAGACACATCAAAGGGAACAAACTCCAGACTCATCCATTCTCACAGTGCCTTAAGTTCTGACAGCACCAGTAGCTTCATGTGAAATTTGTGAATATTCCTCCAGTAAGTTGCAAAAGCTTTTCTGACGATTGATGTTGTAGCTGTCTATTTAGGAAAAGTGTCTTCCAATGTCAAGTCTTAAACAGATTATTGTTGACATTCAGCAGAACAAGGAGGATAATTTCTTAAACCCTGAGACAAGTCAGCATTGCAAGAACAGTCTTTCCAACATTTAAGGATCTTGGAAGAGACAGCATGAGAAATGTTCTGAGTTTTCACCTGGTCTATCTGGGTCATAGGTAAATAAATTATGCCCTAATGTTAGCTACTACAACAGTCTCCCATACAGGCAGAATACTGGCAGAACTGAAAAAAGTAGCACTGCCTTTCCTGGAGTGACTCCCTCTTCACTGCTCCCAAACATTGGGATAAGGACTTTGTTTAGCATTGTTAATACAAGCCTTGTATAAGGAAGTACCATACTTAGAGAAATTCCAACCTATTATATCTACTTAATCTTTGTGAGGGAAGCTAGAAAAGTTAAATAAAAATTATTATACTGTCAGAATCTAATAATTGTTATTGCTATTATTTCTACCTGCAGCCAGAAAGGACAGCTGTAAAAGCCAAGGCCAACATCATGAGGATATTTCCTTTCATTTTTTCTGTCCATTCTCTTTTCAGTTTTGTATGTTCCAGATTTCTACTACCATCCTCCTCAGTGTTTAATTCTGAGTTGTTTTATCCACTCACTCCCTAGCCTTTCCATTTAGCATGTTATTTGTGTCTCTTGTATTTATCTGAAAACAAACAAAATCCTTCCTGCAACTGACATGTTATTTGCTGGGCTTCACATTACTCTCTCTGATTAGGTAACTGTCTTTTTCTCCATTCGTCACTTGACTGTTGAGTTCATTTAGGATGGTGACTATGCACTGTCTTGTCTTTGCCTTGTACCTGATGTGGCTGTATCCTGATCTTGACTGATCAGCCAACAGCTTGGTAACAAGAAGGAATGCTATAACTCGATAGTAACCTGTTGATACAGGGAAATATATTAGCATGCATCAAAACCAAAGGATGATGTCTTTCTATGAGCATGATGACAAGCCTTTATAACTAAGCTAAATTTAATGTTTATCTTGTGCAGAATGTAGATAGCACTACATACCTAAAGGCACACATATTGACATCCATTTCTTGGCCTTTAACTACAAGATTGTTGATTTGGTTTCTGCTGTTATGAATCTGCTCCTGTATTATCATTTAACACATGTCACAGCACTAGCAAAGAATGAAAGCAGTAAAGATATGCTCTGCTTATATAAAATATTTTCCTCAGTTACTTTAATTTGCAAAAATTGTCAGACTTCAGAGCTCACTCAAATATTCCTTTCAAAAATATTTTCCTCAGAGAGAAAAACATTCCCTCAAACCCGCCCCAAAACATGTTTCTCTATATGCTTCTAATGAATTTCTTCACTTTTCCTTTGCTCCCTCTTTTTATTCTTCAAATTTGTATTCAAATTAAGACTTGAGATCAGAGTTAAGTCATGCATATGTATCCACCTGCATATTCAAAATAAAAATGTGCAAACAAAACATAAAGAAGATATTCAAATGTGTCTATTTTGGCATACAACTAAGTGATCTGCTAGACAAAAATGCCAGGTTTCTGACAACGCTCAGTGAGGACAACTGGCTTCTTAAGCTTTTTAACAAAGATGAAAAAAGGGTTAAGACAACTCATCTTAGGCATCTGTTTCTTCCAGCCCTGGCCATAGCTACTCTTGTTTACTGTGGATCTTCCCAGACTGTGAGTGAGGAACTGACCCTAGTAGAGGGAAGGAAGCCTGGTAAGGTAGTTCATACCAAGCCCCAACACTGGAAGGTCATTGAAGATGTCCACCAAGTGACACAGTGCACTGAAAGAAATGGATAAACCTGCATTACCACACCGACAGAGACTGTTATGTGTAAGGTAAGTGTAATATTAAATTTATATTACTGTGAATGTTCAATGAGGAGCTGTGTCCTGGGCAACACCAGTACCATAAGTAAGCCATTGAGCTTCTGCTGCTTCACCATCTTGCAGTATCCAGGGAGCCCCATAATGCCAACTCTGCCTTTGGGGGAAGCTGAGGATGGAAGAGCAGGTGCATTGCTGGTCTATCTTAAATGTAATGCATTGGCTTCCTGACGTAGAAAGCCCTGCCTCTGCTGTTTTCAATGGGAAATCTGGATTCTCCTGGGGGGGGGGTTAAGGAGATATAGTACTAAGGTTTTGGCTTCAGGGAGACCAGATAAGAAGCACTCTTTTGTTGTCTTGAATCAGGTGAAAAGACACCTCATCAAGCCTTCCAGGTTAACATCTCAGCAGCATTCAGAAGATGGGACTTCTGTCCCCACAGGTGCAAGAATCACAGAATCGCAGAGCATGCTGAGTTGGAAGAGCCCCACAAGGATCATCGAGTCCAATTCCTGGCCCTGCACAGGACCATCCCCAAGAGTCACACCATGTGCCTGAGAGTATTGTCCAAACGCTTCTTGAAGTCTGTCAAGGCTTGGTGCTGTGACCACTTCCCTGGGGAGCCTGTTCCAGTGCCCAACCACCCTCTGGGTGAAGAACCTTTTTCCAATATCCAACCTAAACCTCCCCTGGCACAACTTTAGGCCATTCCCTTGAGTCCTGTCACTGGTGCCCATAGAGAAGAGATCAGTGCCTGCCCCTCCTCTTCCTCTCACAAGGAAATTGTAGACTGCAACGAGGTCTCCCCTCAGTCTCCTCTTCTCCAGGCTGAACAGACCAAATGCCCTCAACTGCTTCTCATACGGCTTTCCCTCAAGGTCCTTCACCATCTTTGTTGCCCTCCTTTGGATGCTTTCTAACAGCTTAGTGTCTTTCTTATATTGAGGTGACCAAAAGAAACAGCCTAGGAAAGAAAGTCCTCCCTGTAGGAGAATTTCTATCTCCCCCACCATTCATGGCATTTATTTGCATATCAAGAGCTTAGAAATAATCTCTATAAATACTAAGTGTATAAAAACCCATTCATCTGTATGAAGGAAATCTCCAGAATCAAGTTTAAATAGTTCCTGTGAACTTAAATAACTTGAAATCCACTGGACAAGTGGGATTTAGGGCTTAAGGATTTAGGAGCATAATGAAACATAGGTTGTTGTCCTGTTGCTGGTTGAGCTTGCCCTAAAACTGGGATTAAGTAATTAGCTGGTTTTGCTTCTCTAGTCTGCTAAGCTTGGCCAGGGTACCATGTTGATGTATGGTATATAATGCTTTGGCTCCTATGCTGCTGCTGCTTCAAGGCTCTGTGCTTTAGTACTCTCTGCTTCATGGATAAATTTGTTATCCTACAGTTTATCACTCTCTTTGTCATTCTTTCTAGACAAAGCCCCTTTCTGAATACATTTCATCAAGTTTCTTTAGACTGAATAACAAGGGAAATGTTTGTACAGTAAACTCTTCCTTCAAGTGTTGAGTTTCTTTATACGTGTGTGCACACATTCAAATGCTTTGGATTAGTTTTTTACCATATCTCAGAACAATTTCTCTTCTGATGTTTGCTATTGCTTGTCTGAAATTGTCTTTGTGTATGCAGTCTGGCAAAACTTAAATAAAAAGGCTTTTCCTAAACAGCTTTGAAGACTGGGTGGCTCTGAACCCTTGGGAAATGCCTGTGCTCTCTCATATGGGTATTAATTTGAAATAATCATTAGTTTTGTTTTCTGCTCTTATGGGGTCATTTTTAGTAGGGGACATGTAATGGTTCAAGTAATATCCTCTGTACTGGACAAGCAATGCCATCTCAGAGCATGCTATTACTGGAGGTGGAATCAAAAGAGGGAGGGAAAACTGGCCAAGCAAGCAGTGCTGGGATCTCTTGGGCTAAGGCATGGCGGGTGAGATGATGCTACAGCTGTGTTTTATCTGTGCATAACAGAAAGATTTCAGGTCATCTGGCTTTTAGTAAAAAGCACTTCACAAAGCTCTGCATTGTATACTGCAGTGAGAATTACTATCTTTTGTTTTACTACCTGATGTGGTCTGTAACTGGGCAAGTTCCAAGTAAATATGCAGTGCAGAACACTCAGCATCAGTCAGGATTTAAAGTCAAGTTATGTATAAGCTCCAGAGTGTAGCAGTCTGCTTTTGAAAATTAAAAATATATCTTTCCTTTTCTTGAAAGACTTAAATGTCTGACAGCCAGATGGCGCTTCTGATTTTTTTTCTTTGGGACAGGCTGGAGATTTTTTCCTCCACCTTGGTTACTGATGTTGGAAAAAAAATTGTTGGCCACTTCTGCATCTCCAGATGATATCACTTCTTGCTGAGAAAGCAAGGGAGATCATCAAGGTTTTTGCAAATGTGTATGGAGGCATGCTAGAGTATGTCCTGATTTCATCTGGGATGGAGTTAGTTTTTATCCTAGTAGATGGTACAGTGCTGTGAGGTTTGGGTTTATTATGAGAATAATGTTGATAACACGCTGACATTTCAGTTTCCTGTGCTCTGCCAGCCAGAAACCAGGAGGGAGCATGGCCAGGACAGCTGACCTAAACTGGCCAAAGGGATATTCTGTACCACTGAACGCCATGCCCAGTATATAAACAGAGGGGACTTGGCCAGGAGGGGTTGATCACTGCTGGCAGGTGAACTGGACATTGCTCAGTAGGTGGTGAACAATGTAATGTGCATCACTTGTTTCTCTTGGGTTTTATTTATCTCTTTTCTTTTTATCTCCATTATTATTGGTATTAGTACTATTAGTATTATCATCATCATCAAGATTAATATCGTAATAATAAATTTGTTTTATTTCAATTATTAAACTGTTCTTATCTCAACCCACAGATTTTACCTTTTTTCCAATTCTCCTCACCATCCCACTGGGAAGGGAGTGAGCAAGCTGCACCATGGTACTTAGTTGCCAGCTAATCACAACAGAGTGACATAAAAGAACATACAAAGAATTGTGCAGATGACAGGGCTCATAGAGAAACACAACAATTTTTTTTTCTCTCTCTGATGGGAAATGTCACAGTTCTTTAATGTTTAGGTCCTTCTTTCACTGTAAAGCTATGCATACTCATGTTGGAGAAAGAATTGTGTTTTCACACAAGAGAAAAACATGGTTATACAAAGTGGAAATCCATGGATGATGAGGCAAATGTGCTGCAAGGAGAAATAGGATGCTCTTAGTCTGAAATGTATGTAGCCAGTATTTACTGTGGACAATATTTCACTATTTTAAAAGAAAAATATTTCCTTTCCTGTTCAGACTAGAAAAGATTAAGGCACTGACACGAAACATAACATAACAGCACACATAACTCGTACACAGGAAAGTATTTAATTCATTAGGATGAACATGTATTATTCGGGCTTATCACTTTATACTGCTTTACACCCAACCTTCCAGTTTAGCCATAAATTTTCCTTTAGGTCTGCATCAAAAGCCTCCTGCAATAGAAAGCCTGTTGTTGAATCCTGATGGGCTTTGGCTTAGGCTTTAAAGCCTAAGACTGTGTGGTTTATATTTTGATGAATTTCTTGTCATATTCCTTTGGATAATTCATTGCTTCAGTGGAGAGATAAACCCAAATCTTGGGCAGTCACCTCATCTTTTATAGGTATTGCAATTTACTATATATCAATCATCTGGCCGTCTTTAAGGAATTTACAGCAACATTGCAAAATTATGTAAGACTAACACTTAGAGATCAGACCTGGAGAGGTTTTGTTAGCACATAAAGAGTCCAATGACACATTTAATTTGCATCACATTTCACTGAATACTCATGATTTCCAGAATGCTCTCATTGGTTATTACAGTTGATCCATGGCAATGCCATGGACAAGAGGTAAACAGGCAATGAAGCAGTGTTCTGGAGCCCATCCCCAGGCACTTCACAGGGGCCTGCAGGATCAAGATTAGCTTCATTAACAGATGCCAGCAGCACATGACCGTCAATGGAAGCTTTGCTCTCCAGACTCATGAAAGAGAGAGGTCAGCATGTGTGGGATGGCTGCAGGGCACATGGGTGCATGATCACTCACTGCAGCAGCCATAGTTCTCTTGAAAATCTCACCCCTCAGTAGCAACAGTAGCAAGCTTGAGCTTCTGCCCTGTCTATCCCTCATTCTTGAAGAAGAAAGAAATTCAACTTCTGAGACGCCTTGCAATGGCTCTAAGTCAATGCATGATTAGAAGACCAATAGCAGCAACATCTAACTATATGACCTTGTGTAGTATCTTGCACTGTACTCCTGCTTTCTACTGGAGCATGAACAGGACTTCATTTCTGTTTCAGCCATGTTTTATTATTATGGTAGCCTGCAGGCTGTTACAATCCTGATCTTTGTTTTCTGGCTCCATTCAAGTAAGGTTGATCAGGTTTTGTGAGTGTTTAGTAATATACCTGTGAGAAGACAGCACCTACTTTCCATTATTAATTTGAGCAGGTTTTGCTACAGGTCAGGTTTTTTTGGGAATATGTAGACAATTTAGAAGAGCTAGCCATCCACATTCCATCAGGGAGAGGACTGAGGACTTGACAGAAGGCAGAAAGGACTCTTAAATTAGCTCACATAATTATTCTTATTGGAAATCATGTACATTATGTCTTCATAGGTTTCATGATGCAACTTGGGCACCCAGGTCTTCCAGGCTTTGATTTCTTGTGTAGTGGTCATCTAGAAAGCCAGAGAGGCCCTGCCCATGTGTCTCACAGGCAAGACTAGCAGACATATAACACAGTTAATATTTCTAAATTTTAGAGATATGCAGTGGCTCAGAGGAATGAAAGAGGAACTTCTGTCCATGATTCACCCTAAAATAGATATCTGAAGTATATTAGATGATTCACACTCTTTCCATCTTTGTGAAATAGAACCCAGATTGACTAACACAGACGCAGGATGAAACCTAAAATCAAGCAAGTTTTATCTCATCCATAATTACATCAGCAACGGCTATGGACATTAAATTAGCAATGAGTGCTGGTTATGTGCTTGTATTATTTGGGAATAAAAATTGCTGATCACAAAAAACAATAAGGTCTTTCAAACTTTTTTTGAACCAGATGAGGGGCAAGCGTGAAATTAAATGGGCCATAAATGACAAAGTTTTCTCTCAGGATAAATTATATCATCTCTGATGTGTAACCCTCTCGGATTTGAGACTGGAGGAAAGTTTGGTTTAAGAACAAGGCCCTTCACCATAGAGCGGGACGTGAATACTTTTGATTTCAATAAATATAATAAAAAGACACTGTAGTGATCTGTGACTCATTTCTGCCTGGAATTAGGAAATAATTTCAGTTGATTTTATCTTTTTCCTTTGAGGAGAGGGAATGGAATAACAGTTGTACCCAGGATGTCAGCATTTGTCCCTTTAATTTAAGGCTGGTTTCTAATCTCGAAAAAGAAAACGTGTGTGTGTGTGAGCTTTAATGAAAATGGCTCTCACCTCTACACACAACATTCTGAATGCCTCAGACACTAGCAGCAAAAATAATCTCTGCCAGTAATCATCTTAATAATGATTTTTATTAATCCTTGTTCAGAGCCATTCTCTTTGATTGAGATGAAGAGGAACAGCAGGCAGTGTAAATTCAGAGCAATGCCAGGTACATTCAGAAGATACTCTAAGGTTTTGCATTATAAAAGCCCCTTCTGATCTGCTATGTGTACAGAGAAATTGGCATGGTTCCTCTTAATAAGTGAGTAACACAAAGAGCTTTTATCAGAATAAAGACTATGTTCTTATTAGATATTGCAGCATGGCTTCCCTTACTATGAATTTTTTCCCTTTTAATTTTCTTTCTGAGTTTAGTGTTCCTGCAAGGTATAGGAAGAAAATGTTCATGAACTGCATGACAGTTTTACTAGGATTTGAACTTCTGACTGCTTGAATATAAAGCCAGATACTTTCCACTGCTTTAGAGAGACCATGAGACTAATGCTGAAGAGGGAAGCCCAAGAATTTCAATCCGAAAAGGCAAGACCAGGGAGCTGAGGGCTAAGAGGGCTTGTTCTTTGCCTTTATGTCTGCTGGATTCTCTACCCTGATTTGGAATAAAAGCAACTCTTATTATAGGCACTGTGTGCTCAAGGTGTTTGTCAGTTAGAAGAGGAGATCAAAACCTCAGCTTTCAATCCAATTCATTCACCTCTCAGTAAAACTAAAGACAATCCCTGGGATGTGGGATTAGACAGAGCTTCTGGTTTCTAAATAGATGGCTGGTGCTTAATAATAATGCCATACTATCGTAGATTAGACCCAAGCCATGCTAAACAAAATCTGTACAGAGTAAATTTCAGTCGCATTTATATATTTAACTTTCCATAGTTTAATTTTCTTACATTGGCTAAAGCTAGTCAACAGGAAATACTGGGAGAAGCCCAGAAATACCAATGACATAAGCCTGCATATTCATTTTGTTTTTCTAATTTTTTTTTTTCCTTAAGACTTGAAGTCTTCTATTCATTCTGAAACTATGTATAATACTCTCCCTCTCTTTTGTAGTTCAGGAGCCAGAATTCACATAATTCTCTTTAAGCTCAGATTGCAAAGGTGACATCCAAACTGCATTTGCCATTTTGCTTCAGGCTTTTCAGGAACTGTAATCTTACAACTATGGCCCAAAACAGCCACCGTGGTAGTACCTTCTGGGCCCTGTCACCTGCTATTTATTCTCATGTAGTACGGAAAATAGAGAAGAGGTTGGTAATTACTATATTATGACACTGCTATCACTACTTATGTTTATACCAGTAAGTTAAACTTTGACAGAAAACATTCCTGTGCTCTGTAACTTAGGTTCCCACTATTAAACACCAAGACAATTCTCAACACATTTTTGGCCTGCAATTACTCATGGCTAGGGATATTGTTTGGAAAAATCTGCTTCTAAAGACCATTTCCAAGAAGCAGTCCACACACAGATGTCCAGATTTGTAAGATAAGAAGATGGGCATGAACCAATTTATGCCAGTGAATTTCAGGACCTGGCATATTTAATTTGTTAGTATAGTTCTTTTTGTTCATCAGTTTTTCGCTAACTGACTCTACTCCAAGTTATTATTTTTAATTATCTGTTTTTTATTTGAAAAAGGTGCTTTCATCAGAACAGATAATTACTTGGTAGATCTATTAATTTCTAAAGAAAATTTAATTTATTAAGATTCATGCTTACATTTTTAGTACCTCCAGTTACCTAGTAATTACTATGAAATTAATTTTATCTATTCTTAAGGCATATTTGTTCTTCTTGTACATCTACCTTGCTATTATTTTATGTACTGTTTAGATGAGTATGTATTTGCATTAAGAAATGCAGTGCTGTATGAAAATATTATGAAACATCCTGGAAAATCCTGGAAGACCTTGAAGGCAGTGTCAGCAACACATCTGTTCTTCTTGACAGATGTTTATCTGGCATGTGTTTGAGACCTTCAGTGATGGGGTCTTTTCAGTCTCCCCAAAGAAGTCTTTCCTGGGCTCTATGTACTTTACCTTTACAAAAGTTTTTGCAGGTCTGACCTCGATCTCTCTGGTGGCTTAAAGCTGCTGCTTTCTGTCTCATCACAGCCCTAATATTTACTGTCTTTCCTCATAGACTATGCAAGATCTCTGGTCCTTCCCATTGCTCTTTCTGATCATTCTCCATTTAAACCTCTTTGTTTCTTTTGATTGACTGAATTCTGTTGTTGTTTTATGTTGTCCACTGTAGCATCAGTCATGTGTGCTTAAAAATGTGTTGAACCTTCGTCACTCACCTTCATGAAACTGTCCACACAGATAAAATGTGACATAGCTTTCTGTAACTTGAATTATGGAGGTGGATGTTTCTGTGACACCATGCCTTCTTCCTTTACTGTATGACTGAGCTGAGATAAGGAAATCAATGGCAAAACTCACGCGGTTTTCAAGAGGCCAAAGACGTCTTCTGTAAACTCTGAGGTACACAACAGTGAGTGAGGGAGTAAGTGAGTGGAAAAACAAAGTGATTTGGATTGTTTTCTTGCACCATCCTGAAAGGTAGATACAGGTGTTACTATTACCAAGAAAATACATATTCCATTGAATGTATGAGTCTAAGATAGATCAATATAACCAAGAAAACAAGTTGCAAGTACAACTTTAATGGTAAATTTCTCTGCAATTAAGATGTTTCTGCTCAGTCTTCTGATATTAGTCTGCTTCTGTGGGTGTCCTGTCTTTACCACTGTTTCAAGAGATAAACAAATGTAGGTCTTAAATAATATTTCCAAACTAATATGTGGAAAAATCAATGTAACAAAGGAAAATCTTCTAAAAGCTTTTTTAATATTATTTCTTCATTTATATGCACCTATTGTTTTGTATTCATAAAGTATCTATCAGACTCCTGCAGAACAACCCTACTGCTATGTACATTCTATGCCTTAACTTCCATCCTTTTAAACATTAATTACAATAATATTCTGAATGTGTCAGTCCTGTGAGGATGCATCTGTGCTTGTATTATGCCAGTTAGCTATTTTGGTTTTGCAACTTTAAGATAAAACATCAGTCATTTAATTTCTTTGCCATACAATCAAACACATAAAGGCTTATCTGAAGTTCCTGATAATTGGTCCCTGTTAATTCATAGAAAGGCATGTTTGATAACATGTAGCATAAAGGCAAGAGAGTAAAATTTGAAGCTGTGACTCAAAACTCTTCTGGACTAAATGGTTCCTCAGATTAAGTGGAGTGTGTATGCAAGTGGAACCAGCTATACAGGAAATGGGATCAAAGATTTTACCCCTTTAGAAAATAGCATAGTGAATAAACACATAACTCTATGGATGCTCTTCTACCCCTGAATATGAAAAATATTGTGGTCAACTGTAAGCACAGACTGTGCACTTGATCTTATGGAAAGAAGGGATTTAGGATCAGAATATGAACCTAAAACACAGCCACCTGTTTGAAAAGTACCTATACTGAACAGTGAAATAGATCTTTGTTTTACCAAAGCCCATCAAAGTCTGCAGTTATTTTTTTCTACAGTTATGAATAGAATGTCTCAAATCACATTGATCACTTCTGGGTTTTACAATTATTTTTTTACTTGCCAATTTTCAGCACTTTGCAAGCACTGGCTGAAAATCAGTCCTCTTTTAAACTATAATCCAGCACTTTGGCTGGTCCTCTTAGAAACCATTGCCCTTGATTGCTTTCCATTAGGAGAAGAACATTAAGGTATAGCCAGTGACAACCACCCATTAGAGATGAACCTACAGAAAATGCGACCTCTGAGCTGAGGGAGACATGGTTTAGATAGACAATATTGTGTCCTGAAGGTTATGCAAACTGCTGCCTGCTCTACTTTCTCTGCAACTAACAGAAACCATGAAAACATTACCGGGACTTGAGGTTACTCACACTTTGCTGAAGTGTAAGAAAAGTTAATAAGGGAAGCATTGTTTCCCTGGCTAAGTAAATGATGAGTATTTGTAAAGTGCAGCCTGAGCTGAGAATAGTATTCTCTTTTCAATTGGAACCACATGCAGCAGCAATTTATTAAACACCGTGCAAGCCACACACCAGCTTTTGAACAGATTAAATGTAGCATGGCAGGTATAACATTAAGTCTGTCAATTAAAACACCTCTGCATCCTATTCCTGATAAAAAAATGACTGTCACTATATATATACACAGCTGTCATTAATGTTTCTGCCCTTTAAACTTGTAGTTTGCTATGTGTGATGTCCTGCCAATTAAGTACAATTACACTTATGTTCCCTCATTTGGTGAGCTTTCTAATTTGTGATTTAGTAGATGGAGACAGGGAGAGGAATTGGGCCACATTCCTCCTATTGATGAGCCTCTCAGGAAAAAAGTGCCAAGTGAAACACATACATCTAGGTAACTTCATTATCCTTAAGACAATAAGGGATGAATAAGAAAAATTCCAGTATTTTTAGTAAAGTAAAGTGGGGCTTTCCCTCACACTTACAGAGGTCTTTTCAAATGCCTCTATCAAAGTTTTGCAAAACTTCAGGACATCCATGGGGCAAGACTTGTGAAAACACACCAGCAGCATACAGAAAGAATAGGATGCTCTTAGCCTCATGTTTGTCTGTCTTTGATATCTCAATGTCAGGAGGGCAGGTATCCATTTCAAATTGAAGAGATTTACTTTTTCAATATTTTTAAAATAAACTAAGTATATATAAATATACTTCTTTGAATTTCCTTCAATAAATGCTCTTTTAGCTGCACAAAAAAGCTGAGTATGGTGGATTATGTTAAAGGAGAAGGAAGGGTGGTTGTGTGACCCAGGGGAGGAACTGATAGCTCAAGTGTCAGGAAGAGGAGGAGGAAGGTGACTTCTTCTGTGGAAGATGGGCAGGGCAAGCAAAGCAGATGCTAGTATGAGGATAAAGTGCTATTGTGTGGCAGGATGATACTAAACATACGTATGTGTAATCTCCAGCAGACATTACACACATGTCTGTGTGTGTAATCTCCAGCAGCAAGAGTCCCAAGGTCCAAATGTAGCTGTTAGAGGTGCCAAAACTGCCTCATCTCAATGTCTAGGTAGGATCATTTCAGAGAAATTCTGACTTCCAGATCCTTTTAGGACACCAAAATATGTATGCTGTCACAATCCAGTGATTTGGGGTGGGATGCATCTCACTTCACCTTAGGACATTACGTAACCCTCAGATCCCTGTATGAGTCTAAGTGTAGAACACTCTCCAACTCTCTAGAGTCTGCAGCAGCCACCTAGAAAAGCTCGTGTGTGTTGTGATTCATGAGTCGTTGCTTCCCTTTATTGAGCTGAGAGGGGACTAAAGAGGACGTGTCTACTTGCTTGGATAGGTGAGGTGAATCCCTTTGTTAAGATCCAGCCTTGCTCTCCCAACATAGCATACCAGGAATAGCTCTATTTGAAATCTAAGGGTGCAATTCTGAGTATGATCAGTGAGGGTTGTTTTCCTTCAGGAACCTGTTTCACCAGTTTCACCAGATGGGCAATGATAAATACGCTATCTTCCTTTACAAAGGTGTTTGGAAGGTATAAATACCTAGGGAGTTTTATCATATCTCTTTTGAATCAGAATTCAAGTCTTATTTTAGTAACCACCCAATTTTTTTCTGCTTTTGACTGTTTTCAGGATTAAAGTTCTGCTTCTATTGATGTTTCCAGGCTTGAAATCCCAAGCCTGAAAATCGCTGACTGCTTATCTCTTGTCCCTGCAACCAATAACTCAGCTTCTGCTGTCCCTAGTAACACTTTCAGGGAAATGCCAAACAGGCTGTGCTACTGTAAGGAAAAAAAAAGGAAAAAAATCCAGTTAAACTTGGGTCCTGGTGCTATAAACATCAAAATTTTTGTTTATTACAAGTTAAGGCCACAAATATGTGTTGGTAGGATGGATATCTTAGTCATAATATTTTTTTATTATTATGAGAACTTCTGTCAGCTGTAGTTTTTGTGTTATCAACATCTGTCACTGAGGGCTGGGATGTAATCTATAAGTGTTTCAAGCAAAAGGAAAGAGATTTTCCTTCTAAAAATCAGAAACTGCCAAGCTGTTGTTTGGGGTAAACCCCTACATTTAAAGCAACCTTCTCCTGACAGTTCAAGAGAGGTTTTTATTTTCTGTGTGTTTTTCTTAATTCCAAGCATCACCTGCAGTCTGTCTCCTTGTCTGATAACCATGATTTCCTTCATGTCAGTCACTAGGACGTCAATACTGAGTATTAGGATCATATTAATTTTCTCTTCCACAGTATAAAGTTTAGCACTGTCTGAGCATACAGTATTTTTTTTTAATACATTGTTAATATTTACTGCTTTGTATGACTGATGACTGAAGAAAGAGCAGTACAGACTTACACCTTCCCTTTTCAATGAGGAACTCCTTTGAGGAGCTGCTATGTTATGCATGGTGGCACTGTGTCTTACTTTCCAAGAAAGAAGCAATCAGTAGATCTGATGTCCTAAACAGTGAACACATTGTATCTGACAAACTCCTGAGCTGCCATTATCCTCCCCTGTTGGAAAAAATGTTATGGTTATTCAGTAGCCCACTCCGTTTTTCTGAAGAATCTGGGGGAAAAAATCCAGTTAATTGGAGTTAACAGTAGCATCAGGAGGAGGTTGATCCTCTTGGAGGTTTATTGTTGGCACTTCTTATTTCTTTTCCTTTCAAATATTCTTTTAACTTCCACAGGTCATGTTTAAACATTAATCATAATGATGGCTTGGATCTGGCAGAATTGTTCAGATGCTAACTCCATCTGCCAAGGGCTTACAGTCCAGAAACTTCCAGAATGCATCTAAATCCTCACTTAGTTATTGTCATGCTTCCAGGGGTATATTTACCTGGGGAACAGCCTAAGTGCACAGAGACAAATCCGTCATCTGAGCAGACTCTGAGAAAAATCAGAGTATGTGTTCATGAAGCTCATAGCTTCCATTTAAATAGGAATCTAAAAACTGGGAATTAAGGACAAATTTTATTTCCTTCACAGGATGCACCAGAACTTCCTATCAACAGATGATTCCTTTAGATAAAATATGAAGGAAATTTTCTTAAATTTCTACTCATTATTTCACTGCAAAGTCTTCAATAACACATGGAAATCAATTAATTTGTTGGGTCACTGGAATGAAACCATAAGACACAGTACATAATAAGAGTACAATGGCAGAAAAAAAAAGAGGGAAAAAATGACTGACCTGAGGGTTTGTTTCAGCTGAGACAAGATATGCTTCAGTATTCTGAATAGCTGCAAGTGAATGACTAGAGCACTTTTTCTCCATGTTACAAACTGATGTGACATCAAGCAGCTCTAGTTTAGATGTGATATAACAATAGGGCTTATTAATTCATACTCAGTTTCATGCTAATGCAAGATGATTTATGTTCAGTTTATGCCTTTTTATTCCTGTATACCAAGACTGTTGTGCATACATTACATAGTTTCTACCTTATATACTGACATTTCTCACATCAGGAGAGTATATGGTATTTACTGATCAATTAACACACTCAATGTGCAGGTTCTATATACATAACCTTAATTTGTTAGTTATTATGTCAGGAAATATAAACCATGGATTTGTACAGACAGAGTAGCAGAGCAGAAATCCTGCAAATTCAGTGGTATTTATATATTCAGCTGCTTTAAAGAATGGAAGACATTACTTGGAAGTCTACAATAAATGCAAATTTCCTGGCAAATATATCCCTCCTCAGAGCATATAACAGCCAAGTAGGTATTTTTGATAAAGAACAAGAGATGGAGTGCAAGAGCACTAAACTTGGGTGTAAGACCAACTTCTGGCCTGCAGCTACCTCCAAGAACACATAGAATTTGGGGCCCTAAACCACTCATCTCTCAAGCTTGACAGGGATTACGGTTGTCTGACTTCAGGAGTCTAAAAGTAAGGCATCTGTTCTGAACTAGCTGTCTCATTTCCCTTTATGATCAATGGGGATAGATCAGCAAGGTGATGATTCATTCCTCTTATCTCAGGCTGACATGAATCATTCTTTCTAATTCTCCTTATAAATTATTTTCTCTATCCTATGCGTACATTCTGTTCTTTCAATTGCAAAACACTTCCAGCTCTTATTCTCCAAGCCAGGAAAAAGCCAGGGATTGCTACCAATGAAGAAATCATGAATTTATACAAAGCCCTCACTCTGCTGCAGGTGCAGCTTCATATGCTTCATTGAGAAGGCAGATAGGGCTGTCCCCACACGATGCTGTGCCTGACACAACGTGGTGCCACACAGAGGTCTAGATGAAGGTGACTCAAAATGGATGTTCAGTGAGGAGTAGACATCAAGGCTTCACCTACTTCCAGAGAAAGCTGTAAGATTAGGGTGCTTGACATAGTAATTTGTAAATGAAGGGAAATTAGAGCAAGGAAAAGAAGTGGTTAAGCCTACAATCTGTGCCCTGCTTTTGGGTCTTCCTTCAGACCTTCCAGATAAGTCAGAAAGAGATTTCTATACAAACAACATACGCTGTTGTCCTAGCCATTTTCACACAATTCCCCTCTCTTGGTTCTCTTTCTCCTCTCTGGTGTCTCGCTCCCACAGTGTAGTAATTTTTCTCCCCAGCACATGCAAGAAATAAAAATCATACTTGCAGTATTCACATCTTGTGATACTTATAGTGATTCACATCAACTAAAGGACAAATTTTCTTTCTTAGTTCCAGTGACTTTTTGAAAGGCTTTTTTTTTTTCCCCCATATCAGCAATCAGAAAGTGTCCTGTCTTCTCTCTAATTAATGATTATTCCTTTCAGGCATTGCAGATGTCTTCACATATGGCTCATTACCTTTAAGACAGAAACGATGTAAGAGTTAAAGGTTTATTTCACAGGGTGCTTTGGGCAACCATGAAGGATGAAGTCATTAAAAATTCTTTTAAGTAAAGCTAGTGCTGCTGCACAGCCTCATATTTTCCTCCTTTAACAATATTATGTAGTGGTCATATCTTTTGAATCAAGGCTTATGAGCTTTTGATTGTGGAAAAGTTTGCCTGGAAAAGAAGAAAATTGGAACAATTGTAATAAAACATACATAATCTAGATTGTAAGGAATTTATTTTTTTTTTTAAAACTTCAAATCAAGAAAGTAAATGACTTAGAAACGTGTCTACATGTGTATTGATGAGCTGGCAGATCTTATATGAGAGTCAAGAATTCTGAGATAATGAAAGAACTACAGAAATCAGAAAATGGAATAAAGATTAACATTTAATTATACCCTACTACTAGAGTTTGCAAATCTATCTAAGGCTAGAATCTTATTTATTCCTTCCCTGCTCAGCTTGATGGCTAGTTCCTACTCGTCAAACATGCTTAACTGAATTAATTATAAGTAATGAAACTTTCTATAATTAACCTGGTTTAGTGGAAGGTGTCACTGCCCATGACAGAGGGGTTGGACTAGGTGACCTTTACAGAATCACAGAATATTTGAATCGCCACCAGGTTTCCCAAGATATCAACATGCTTTATCTAACGAGCACACTGGACAAAACTACAAAGACATTAACTCACAATTAAAACAAATTTTTTATTTAATAAGTGCTTAATATCTACCCTTCAAATGACTGAGGTGACAAATGCCAATGCAGTTAAACAAGTTAGATTCTAGTAGTGGCATGTTTTCTTTAAGATCTCTTTCAATCCAAACCATTCTGGGACTCTATGATTCTTTCTACAATGGAAACATAAAGAACAAGTTTCATATGTACTTCAGCAATATATGTACTTACTTGAATATCTAAGTTGAATATTGCTTCCTTTGCTATCAAAAGTGGTGCCACTACAGTAAGTTTACATGTGACATTGGATGAGGGGATTGAGCGTACCATTAGCAAATTTGCAGATGACACTAAGTTAGAAGGGCATGTTGATCTGCTGAAAGGCAAGAGGGCTCTTTAGAGGGACCTGGACAAGCTGGAGAGATGATCTGATTCCAAAGGGATGAGATTCCGAGTGCCAAGTGCCAGGTGCTGCACTTTGGCCATAACAACCCCATGCACAGCTACAGGCTGGAGAGCAGCCAGGCAGAAAGGGACCTGGGAGTTTGGATTGACAAGAAGCTGAACATGAGCCAGCAGTGTGCCCAGGTGGCCAAGAAGGCCAGTGGCATCCTGGCCTGGATCAGGAACAGTGTGGCCAACAGGTCCGGGGCAGTGATTCTTCCCCTGTACTCAGCACTGGTGAGGCCACACCTGGAGTGCTGTGTCCAGTTCTGGGCCCCTCAGTTCAGGAAGGATATGGAGGTGCTGGAGCAGGTCCAGAGAAGAGCAATGAGGCTGGTGAAGGGACTCAAGCACAAGTCCTATGATGAGAGACTGAAGGAGCTGAGGTTGTTCAGCCTGGAGAAGAGGAGGCTCAGGGGAGACCTCATCACTCTCTACAACTACCTGAAAGGAGGTTGTAGCCAGGTGGGCATTGGTCTCTTCTCCCGGGCAACCAGCAACAGGACAAGGGAGCACAGTCTTAAGCTCTACCAGGGGGAGTTTAGGTTGGATATTAGGAAGACATTTTTTACAGGGAGAGTAATCAGACATTGGAATGGGCTGCCCAGGAAGGTGGTGGATTCAGCATCCCTGGAGGTTTTTAAGATGAGACTGGATGTGGCACTTAGTGCCATGGTCTAGTAACCACGGCGGTGTTGGATCAAGGGTTGGACTTGATTTCAGAGATCCTCTCCAACCTGGTTGATTCTATGATTCTATGATTCTATGACTGTATGATTTATTCTAAGGACTGCTGTGTGACTTATCTTGGTAAGTTTGTTCATTGTGTTTGCAGAGTTGTATCTGTTAATAGAATGAATACTTTAAATCTTACCTTCTTTTTTGTACATCTGAGCTCTGCAGGCCTCATACAATGATGGTTGCTTAAGATGACTTAAGTCAGCCTACTTTTGCAATTTTTGCAGTGTTTTTCAACAAGTGTCCATTAAAAATGTGACTATGCCTTCTGCCACAGTGATTGTCAGTCTTTCTCAAGTGGCATTATTCTCAAGTGTGATACTTTTCTTTTTGAAGATTTGTATATTTTTCTATATGAAATATAGATAATCTTGAAGATAAGTTTATTGTTCTCAGGCAGATGATTGCAATGCTTGTGATGGCCTTAGTTCTGGATGTTTAAATACAGGTCTCAGAAAGTGTCATCTTCCTCTTTGGAGAACTCAGTTGAGCCAGCAAAGCTTATTCTGGACTTGGTGGTCACTGTAAACTCTTAACTCCTCTGTGTCTCTATGGTCTCTGTCCTGAGGGTATTTAAAAAATTAATTTTGAGACGTTAAATTTGATCTAATTTTATTGAAGAACAAAGATAGATTTGATATATCCATAGAAGTGGTGATGATCTATCAGATCCTTTTCAGAGTATGAATCCAGCTTATATTGGGATTTATACAGAACTGACTAGTTGTAGTGAGTATATTCATGATGCAGACAATATTATAACAGAAGGGAAAGGAAGGTTTCTGATCTAAATGACGCACTAACTGCTTTGACCAGACATATACTAATGAGAAGTTGAATGCTAACTAAAGCTCTAGAAATGCTGAAAGTTTCATGTCCAGTTATATCACATCAGTGTGATACCACCAAAAAAGCATTATGGTATTAATAATGATTGTCTCATCATACAGTAGGATCAGACAGAATGTTTTAGGTGAAAAAATCTGATAAAAATAGGTAGATGCAGTTTTATAGCACTAATAGTATCAGTGAGGTATCCAGGAGTGCTACAAGCTTATGAATAAATTTGATGATTTTCAGGTGTGTATTTTCAATTCCACAGGCTGTGTTATGGCCTTAGATGGTCACCTATACCAAACCTCTCAATGGGATTTAGCTTCAACCAAATATGCATTCCCATTAGCTGATTTCACCTAACCAGTGGTCTTTTTCAGAAATTATTGTCTAGCTTGTGACTGTGAAGTATGGGATATATATCTCTTTACACAGTTCCTGTACTTAATCTATACATGAATATCGTTTGAGCTTAAATTTCTCAGGAATAACTTGATGCTTCCATGTGCACATTAAAAAGTATCCAAGAGAAAACTGGACCTTATGTAACCACTGATGGAGGACTCAGCTCTTGCAGGAAAGGACCTAATCAGAAATGACAGGAAGATTATGAATATTTTTAGGCATTTTAGCAGATTTCTGCCTATCACCTCTTTCAGTCTAATTTGAAGTATCGAAAGTTCCAGAGGTGCCAAGGGAAATGCATTTATGTATAGAAATTATAAAATCTTCCATCTGTGGCTTTAGTTCCTAGTCCTAGTTTGAATCCAAATCATATCAAGCTTGGAACTGAATGTCAATTGGCTATGAATATGGTTATGAATAAATATAACATGGCTGGATATCTTGAGGTTTTTTGATTACATTATGTTTTAAGGTTTTTTTGTCTTCAAATGCTGCTCTAATTCTTTCAATTGAGGTTGGCATTAATTGTCCATATCTCTTTTGTTAAGTGTGAAATAATAAGCTAGAGTTTGTTTTACTAGTCCCTCTGGGTGTTTAGGGTTCCTGACTGTACCGAAGCCTGGGCATGGAGATGTGTTGTGGGCTGATGGACATAAGCAGTGTTCATAAGCAAAGTCATTCTGTGTGGAAAAGCTTTCCAGAAGCCAATTTTCTTTTTAGTGAAGGATCATAATTCACTTCAGGAGTTCTCCTGTGCTCTGCAGAGGGTTGTAGGCACTCAGAATTGATGACGCAGTTTAACACCATAGATACCTCCTTAGAGACTCATTTGGCAGCTTCAGCAGAGGTTGACAGGAAGGTTGTAGGCCAGTAATGGAGCCTTACTATTGCAACTTTAAAGAATATATTACATTTCATCTGATTTCGTGTAGTATGGCTAACATTGCTGTCTTTAAGCAAAGAACTTCAGGAAAATAGTTGAAAATAAGGGCTTTGTTCGAGAATCAGCATTGGACAAAGATAATGATTTGTTGTCCTGTAGTGAGAACAGTATTATCTTTTTGTATGTTGTTGGAATACATTTCCACTGAACCAGAATAATTCATGTCCCAGAAACTGAAAAGTCTCCTGTTGGTGTTCAAGACAACACTTTATGACGTCCTCATGTGAAGGCAGGGACATGAGCAGTAGATGACTGTTCTATTAAAGAAAACCTATTTGGGTTATTTGAATGTCTGTAGCCTTACTGAATTATACATTGAAACCTCTCAGGCTAACTAGACTGGAGTGTGCCATCGCTCTGATGAAAAAGCCATCAGTGCATTTTTTTTTAATATGTCACTAATCATAAGCAATTCGTAAATAAGGAAAATATCAGTGTTACTTTTAATAACTGGACTATCTGAAATTGAACAAAATATTCCTACATAGGACACTTCTTCACTGAATATCTGAAGAGCTTTCTTACTGTCTGACAGCCTTGCATGCTGCAGGTAGATGGAAGAAAATCATTCACAGCCTTCTTTTTCTGATGAGGTGTTAGTGGTGAAGACTATACTCACTGCTTTATCACTGCTGCAGTCCTAACTTTTATAGCAGCTCATCATACACCTATGACCTATAGCTTTATGTGGCATGTACCTGGCTTGGATGCAAGTCATGGTCTTGTGCAGAGGTGAGGTGTTAGATGCCTGTAACCAAGTTACCTTTATCCATTTACCTCAAACTAAGCTGTGTTAGATGAGGAACGAATAAGGCAATTGAAGTTTTTTTTTACTAGATGACCTAATATCCAACCCAGATGTCATGACAGAGCCAGCCTAGTTCCTGGGTTTGTACATTTACTGAGTCTAAGGAGTGAGGAGAGCCGGAATAATGGATTTCTGGAATACCATTGGGTATACTGCAGACATAATGGTATGAAAACAATGAAATCAATTAAAACAGTCACAATAGGTAGTGTTAAGCTCTGCAATCGGTACCAGTCAGTACAGAGAGTGTCGTGGTTTGATAAAGCCCCCCCCCCCGGGGCTGAAATATGGTAGCTCCAAGTAGATTTCTGATGCAGAGCCAATCAAAAGCTTGGTAATGCCTCTGCACAATGACATATTTAATAGACCAGGAGAGAAGCAGTGATTGCACAGAAGAAATTAGGAGCCACAAGGGTGGCCAAGGGGCCCCCACGCTCAGGGGCCCCGGCCCCCCGTGGCCCTGGCCTGGTGGCGCGGCGCTGTGGCCAGGGCTGGGGCGGTTCCCTGCCGCTTCCCCCCCACTGCCAGTGGGGGCAGCGGCACGGCCCCAAGCGGCCAGCTGGGGCTGGAGCCAGACCCCCGGTGGGCAGGAATGGCACTGGAGTGAGAGAGAAACTCCCCAGGAGTTCTCTAGCTAGCCTCACTGCCTTCCCCCACTGCAGAGGAGGGGTGGTGAGGAGCTGGCTGGGCCCTGTGGCAGCCAGGGAGTAGCCCAGGACAGGCTAGAGCGGCAGCCATGGCACCGGTATGGCATTGGAGCAACCAGGACCAAGCTGGGCCCCTGGCAGAAATATGCAGCAGCCAGAGAGCGAGAGAGAAACTCCTCCAGGAGTTTCCCGGCTGGCCTCGCTGCCTCCCCCCACCACAGGGGAGGCGCAGTAAGCAGGCTGGCTGGGCCTTGCGAAGAAGCAGTGGCAGCCACAGCAGCTCAGAGCGAGCAGAGAGGCCCTGCTGAGGAGCAGAGCAGGCTCGAAGCAGCAGCAACGCACGGCACGAAGCAGAGCAGGCCTGGAGTGGCCCAGAAGGTACCAGCGGCCAGCTGGAGCCAGACCGAGAGACATGGGGACACCCTGCAGGGAGAAGTTCCAATGGAGAGAGAGGAAAGCTACACTGGAACGTCTTGGGGTAGGACTGAGTCGAACCCAAAAAAAAACCCAGCGACTCGAGGAGGGGTGGATCCTGCTTGGAGAGAGGTTCCCTCGAGAGCTTGCTTCCCTGGGAAGGGACCCTACATGTAGCAGGGAAAAAGACTCAGTTTTAATTCCCTGTAACACATGGTGAAGACATGAATGTCCCCTTGAAGCCCATGGATGAACCCATGGTAGCGTAGCCAAGCAGTTGGAGGTGGGGTCAGAAATCCTGCACCCCACAGAAAAGAGAGAGAGAGAGAAATTTTCCAGCTATGGCAAATTGGAGCTGTAGCCTTGAGAGCGAAGAAGAAACTTCTTTCCCCCTGGACTGATATAGGGGGAAGGAGGGGTGGTTTTGTAAATACATAGGTTTGTCATCATAGGAAAAACTAGTTAGAATTGTTGTATATATTACTTTTTAGTTTCTGTTCTGTTAGCAATAAATTTTGATATTATTTTCCCATGCTGAGTGTGTTTTGCCTGTGTGAAACTTCTCTCAACTTGTAGCAAACTTTTGGGAGTTTGAAAAACTGGGCTTGAGTCAAACCACGATTCACAATAGGTAGTGTTAAGCTCTGCAATCAGTACAGACAGTAGTGTCTCTCTTGGTTGTCATGGCATCTGCTTGTTTTGAAAGGGTGGTGGAGAGAAAAGACAACATATTTAGTCCCGTCTAAGATCTCAAAAGTGTTTTTTATCCAGTAGCTGGTAGAAAAGTTGGAAGACCACAATTGGAATTTAGGAAATTAGCAGGAAGGATGTCACTTGGTTGAAAGAGCTTTTATTGTTGAATGTGAGGTATAGAGAAAATGAATCTAGGTAGTTCTTAGTTGTGCATTAGTCTCCCCTCTAGGGAAGGCTACTAGAGATGAAGAAGGAGACTGGGAAAATGATCACTGAGTGCTTGTAAACTTAGTGTATGGGTTTTTTCCAGGAATGAATTGCATTTTATTTCCCAATGGATTAAGATTTCTATTTGATGATTGCCAGAGCTTTTAATATGCCAAAATATGCTCAGAAGCAAGAAATAACAGTGAAGTCAAACATGCTGGGATGGGATGTACTCTAGCCTGGTATCTGTCAGAGTTTTGCAAGAATGTTTATTGGACTTGAATGCTCATTAACACTTGCACATAGACATTGAAAGGGAACAATTTGGTTCAAAGAGAGTCAGTGCAATTACGCACTACCAAAGTAAGGTCTCCAAGTGACCACTTGTTTTAGTTGATGTTGAGAGTTGAACTGTGAAAACCTGAAGTACAAGGAATAATCAGAAAATATCACACTGTTCAAACAAGACTGCAGCAGTGTCCAGAAATAATATTGGTGTGTGACCTAGCTAAAGTTTCCTAGAAGACAGCTTAAAGTATCATGTAGAGGCTCTGTTGAGAGCAAGTTCATCCACTTCTCATAGTAGGATAATTCATGTCGTCATTCAGTTCAAGAGTGGCAGTGAGAAATCAGTGCTTCCTCTCTTAAAGCTAGAGCGTATATTGTTTTCAGAAAGAGCTTTGAAGTCTGAGCAGAACGATCAGACTAGCCAGTTGCAAAACACTATATAGCCAGTTAGTGAGCAATTTTTCCCACTGGAAATAAAGTCTGAGCAATATGGTGCATTTGATCTCATGTACTTTAGAACTCCTTTACATCCAGACAACAAAGAGCATGAGGAGGAGAGTCAAGATCTATCTGCCCCTGTTTCTATAGATATACCCATTAGCTAATTCTGCCTGGCAAAAACTGTGAAGGGAAAGGGGAATGGAAATACCTTGTCAAGCCACCTTCAAAAACAGATTCAATAAAGCTGTAAGAATAAACTGAGCATGATTTGCTTTGATGGCATTCTTGAACTGGAGAACCGGAGGTGAGGTGTCCGTCTTGTAGCAATAAACGAACTCGAAAGCAGTTGAGTTGAATGCAAAGTAAAAGCTAGATTATGAATGGCCTTTTGTGGTTGATTTGTTTGTGTTTCTTTCTTCTGATTTTTTTTTTTTCTTTTTTTCAGAGTGGGGGTTGAGTGGAAGAGAAGAATATTATCATGAAATGAGTTTCCTGTTTGGAAAAAGCAATCAGCTCTCAAGAGACTATACACAGAAGTAAACTCAGAATAGGTTTTCTTCTAATTGAGTGTTAATAAGAGGTGCACCATTCTAATGAGCAGGTGAAGACAGAGATACAGTCCGTTCTAATAGATACACTATAGTTGTGATAATGAGAAGCTATTAGTATTTTTCTTGATAACAATTAGTCTGTTGATTGGTTTGTATTCCCTTTGCACCATCAGCACTTTTATATATCAATACGATGTTGATTTAACTTTTGGTGTTCCTACATATCGCTTTCAGCTGCTTAGCTGAAAAACAATGGTATTGACTTAGTAATGCTGTGCTTAGCAAGCAAGCTGCACTTATATATTTTATGCCTCTTCTCATTTTATTTCTCCAAAGTAATAGGACTTGAAGGCTGCAGAACAAACTGTTCAGAAACTGAAAAGCAAAATTTAACTTTTTAGAGTTAATTCTGCTTGTCAGAACATGTAATGATATAGCAAAGTATAACAGAGATCATACAGAAGATCTGTATCTATAGGGAAAAAAAACAGGCTTCCACATAGGCTGCAGCTAGACTCTGTCTTATTGTTTACCAGGGGTGCTGCTGGGATCTTTCCACAGCACAGAGTGTCACCTAGTGGCTGTAAATAAGGTAAAAATAGTATTTTAGTACAGTTCATGTCCTCTGAGCCATTAATTTTCTTTAAATGCATGATCATAGTCCTGTATAGTCCTTAATTAGTCAATGGTTGGACTTGATGATCCTAGACTTGTTTCCCAACCTTAAGGATTCCTTGATTCTATGATTCTAACTTTTGATCCCTACGCTACACAACACCTAAAATGCAGAGGAGAAAACTGTTCTCCACCTTGCCGGCTGATTCACAGGACTTATTCATTGCTTATTTTCCTTCAAGCTTCCTAAAAATGCACCCTATCTTGAAAAAAAACTAGGTCTTGGGCAATTTTCACCCAAATATTATTATCTAGAAAACTTAAAAAGCTAATAAAAATTAGAGTAGCAAGAACACTTGTTACTGGAAACAAGCCAAAAGTAACTGAAGAAAACTCAGGTGCTAGCATTCCCTTTGTGCATATCTTTCTGGTGGTGTTGACTTTGATGGACCTCATCTCCTCCATACATGAATAAAGCAAGTCTTACAGTATTCAACTGTCTTCACAAATGCATCTGATGCCATAGTACAAACACACAAACATTTGGGAAAAGCACTATCATTTGGGAGTCAAATTAATTTAAAACTTAGAAATATATTTCTCCTCATGCACAAAATTAGTTGTCTAAGTTGGAGTTAAGAGCTGTTTGTGATCTTTAGAATTAAATATTCAGCACCTTGAGTTCTATAGCATGGTATTACATGACACTTACAGAACCTTCATCGCTGCAGGGTTTGAATGTGCCTTTAAGAAATAAAGAATAAAAATAATACCCATCTTAAATTAAAATTTTCCTTCATCAAACACTCCTGGTTCAATTCTGCATCAGAGAGCAGCACTATTTGCAGGGTGATCAGCACTGGAGTGGGCTGAGCTAGAATCGCTGTTTGTACTCACCCGCAACACATTTTGTTATTTTATTTCTTTCCTGTGACTTGCTAAAGAGAAATTTATCTGTCATTCAGTTGGATTTGCTGAATGGTTTAACCCTTCCTGACTGCTCCTATTGCTCAATGTGAACTCAAGACAGGTAAGCAAAAGAAGCAGCAGTCCGTTCCACTGCACACCTCTCCACCACAGAAAAGTGGCCTGGCAGGATGGACATTTTTTACAGCACTAACACCTGCTCTGTACAGGTGCCCAGGCAGTAACCAACTGTGTCATTTACAACCTTTGCACAATATTCCTACTGCTTCTCTGCCATTTCTGCAGCCTAGCTTAGGAAAAGGACACCATCTGCTGTGACGATTGCTTCCCTAGAACCATTTAACACAAGTTGGGCACAACCACTGTGTTTTGTTTTAAAAAGACACTGAAACTCATTATGTGGTATTTTGAATGGCTTCAAAGGGCACTGTGTGAATGAAGGCAGATGAGAACCATGGTACTATTTTGACACACAGTTCCAGTGTGGGATTTCCTGTTGGCTCACAGTCTCATGGGTGGGAATTCCCATTGGTTGGCAACCAATGGTACCTTCCTTTCCGAAGCGCTGATGTGAAGTCAGCAATGAATTTAGTCTGTTTCCTAAACGTGCAACAGACTCGGAGAAGTGGAATACCCTAGTGTGGCTGCAGATGGCTGACTCCTGATCATCTGCATATGATTACCTAAGACAGACAGGAGGATTATCTATTTATTTATTTGTTTGCCTGTTTATTTGTTTGTTAGTATATTTATTTATTTATTTATGGAAAAACACTATTCATAGGGTATTTTGCAGCCTCAAAAAACCAGAAGTACAACATCAGATGGAATAATTGTACTCATCACATCTATTTCAAATTCTTCTGCTGATTTTATGTTTTTTCTCAGAACAATTAAGCACATGCTTTAATTTACATTTGATTTTAAATCAAGGAGATGTAAAGGTGTAACACTATGAGGATATAAGACAACAAGTGGTTCTGCTTTGTACTTTCTACTATACCGTAGAGGTGTAGGCTTCATCATACAGCCAAGAATTTGATATATTTCATTGTTATCTGTAGCATGGATGAAATTTGCTGCAAAGCTTGAGCATTGGTTTTATTTGGTTATAAATTCATTTGAGTAGCAGAAACTTTTGCTTTTTGGAAAATATTGGAAACTCTGGACTTGCTCTAGGGCTCCAGATAATTAAACAGAGAAGATGCTGTATCTAGCATAGAAATAGTATAGAGATACAATATGCTGCAAGTAAATAGCCACCACTGTTCAATGTAAAGCATGCCTAGCCTTTGCTGTTTGTGCTACCTTTTGTCTTACATGATCTATGTGTTACCTTTTGAAATTGACTCCCCCAGAAAATCTCAGCTAAGATGTGCACATCTCAATTATGCAGCTTAGTATTGTCATCTTAATTTTTAAAAAGCTTAAATGTTTGAGTGATTAAAACACATATAAACAGAACCTGTAGATTTTTTGTTGTTGTTATTATTTTTTTAAAATAAGAAATCTCCAAATCAACTGACATTGTTCTGTTCTACTTTGTTAGTATGGTTCTAATGTATAAGTACTTTGTTATGCCAAAACATTTAAATTTGTTGCTCTGTCCAGGTTTGATTCTTCTTTTGCAGAAAAGAAATTAAGAACTTCTGGGAAATTTACTTTAAAATTCTGTTTGATTACTTCTTTCTCTAAACCAGTGTAATTTCATTGTAGGTTATTCCTGGTCTCCTTCTGTGTATTCAGATTGTCCATTAATAGTTTTTAGTCCTTCCTAGATATATGGACCTTTTAGGTGTTACTTCAGCCAGCCTTTGTGCATTGGTTGTATTTTCAGATGTGCTTTCCATGTCTAGTATGTCTCCTGGCAGGCCAATTTAAAACAGACAAACACATAATCCTATAAGGAGTTTGTTGTTGTAGATATTTTTGGCAGTCTAAAAGGTTCTCCGTGAAAGGTCCATCTCACTTACAAGGTACTTACCAGGGCAAAATGCAATTGCATTGATGTGAGTAATTTGATGGAAAGAGGAGGGACAGTTCGTGGGGTTTTATCCTTAGCTGTTTGCTCCTATGTAGCAACTTTCATAACCCCTCTTGTGTTCTTCAGAAAGACCAAAAACTAGGAAATGGGTGAATCTTTTCCCGCAAAAATCTCATTGAGTAGTTCAGTAATGGTTATGGGTTGTTACTAAGTGGTGCTTGAAATACATTAGCCTGCCTGGTGTTAGTCTTTCTTCATATCTGTGGAAGGTTTGAGACTGACTCCCTGAGCTTGTACCCACTTGTGCCTGGCACCCCTCTGAGTCACTGGATGAATTTTCCTTTCTTAATCCTTACAGGAGTCAGCAAAAAGGTGATATATTTTACTTCATTAAACAGACTAAGGAAAATGTCATGTTGCAGTGCTGAGCCAAAACCTCAGTGCAGAAAGAAAGCGTTGGGAAGTTCCAGTTGCAGGAAGATTAAATCAGCAGATAGATACTGCAAAGTAATGTGTTGGGCTGTCCGGTTATGGGCTAGTCACTGAAATGGATGGAAGTGTATGTTGCTTTTTGCTGATGGTGAGCATCATATTAGCTCCAGCATAAATTCCAACTACAAGTAATCTTCTTCAGAAAGCATCTCTAAATGCACATGGGGACATGATTCGCCAGTTATCTCTTTATGAAGATGCACAGGTCTGTAAGCAGTTCGGTTTCAAGACATGAGCCCACAGGCATCAGCTGATAAGACTTTGATCCATCAGTGAAGAACAGAGATTTCAGAAAGTCTCTGTATGGGCTTTTCTTTAGCAGATTGCAAATTCTCAACCTGTTTTAAAGAGGATACTGGGCACATCTTTTCTCAGAGCAATCAGCTGCTTTTCTGGGGAGTATTCCAGCTGCCTCAAAAAAGCAGTTACTTTGCATAGAAAGATAGTAGTTGCAGTACAAGACAGTCAGACCTCCCAGTACAGCCTGATGACATGTCACGTGCTGAAAGTCCATTTGAACTTTCTACTCTGTGGGACCTGGAGACCTGCTCTTTCATTTGTGAGTTTTCCCTCTGGACCTCAAGAAACTCTGTAGACTGGTGATAGTTCAAAACATCTTTGCTTCTTCTTGCCTTCAGGACAATCTGTCCTGTAAGCAACTGGTTGGAAAGGGTTTCCTCTCTAGATGGGAGTGCTTTGTCAACTCCCACATCTCTCTTACATTAATGCAGGGAGAGAGGCATTTTGGAACCCTTTAAGATGTAAAGGGCTATGACCTGACGCAATAGTTCAATTGACTATTTCGTCATCACAGAGTTAAGTCTCAGTGAAGGTAGTAAGTTCAGTACCACCATATTTAGGATATCTGAATGTGTCCCCTTGCTGCTTAAGTAGTGAATCACTTTGTAAAATCGTTAATATGTAAGAATCCTCTTACTCCCTTTGATGAGCACATATCCACACAGACCAATGAGGTTATTGATGAAAAATTATTCACTGAAAGCAGTAAAAGGCTGTCAGTTGAGCGCTAAATGTTCAGAACTTAGTTTTGAAAGAAAAGGATCAGGAAGACATCTTTGCTATAAAAACAGAATAAATTTTATCATGAACAGTGAAACCACACACTAGACCTAATCAAAGTGATAGCAGTGAGAAAGACAAAAACCAATTCTGAATACTTATTTTACTCTGAAAGCAAAGATGTCTCCTTGCGATGTTTTGGCGAGATTATTATGCTATGTCAGGAAAACGGCAACTCCTGTAAATTTTTATGAGTTTCCAAGATCATTAAAAGGACGTGGCAGAAAATGAAACTCAAATATGAAGAACAGACTCTGGATGACTTTACACAAAGGCATATCCACTTGTAAATTAAAATCAAATGCCACCAAATAAGAAGGTTGTAAAAATACCCTTGCTCTATAAACCTTTGAAAGGTATTTTCTAACTGTTGAGACTGAAACCATATTTCTTTTGCAAAGAGTAAGGCAATTACCTGCCTATTCAGCTGTCTTTGTCAAGAGGATGGAAGCAGCCTTTTCTTGGCTAAGCAATAGGACGAGAGGGAATGGGCAGAAAATGATGTATAGCAAATTCCATCTGAACATGGGGAAGAACTTTGTTACTGAGGGTGACAGGAACAGGCAGTGGTCTCCTTATCTGGAAATACTCAAAAGTTGACTGAAAACAATCCTGAGTAATGTACTCTAAGGGACCCTGTCTGAGCAGGGAGCTTGGACTAGATGAACTCCAGTGGTCCCTTCCTACCTTAACCATTCTGTGATTCTGTCATTTTAGCTTGCAGAAGAAAAGTGAGCCTCCGAGGAAGCTGTTGACACATGGCTGGAGTTTGGGAGAAGCAAAGCAGAGACACCAGCAGAGATATTCCAGTAAAATTTCGGAAGTGTAAAGGATATGTAGAGGTTATTGTCTTTATCTAGAATGAACGGCCCAGGGTGACAGGCCAGGAATGTGATGCAAAGAACAAAACGGTGCCCCTAATTCAGTGCTTAACCTTGCCCAGCTTCAGGGCTCAGGGATTTTGAGTGTTCTGGCATCGGGTCATCCTGCATCTGTAAAACTGATAGCTGTGCCACTTGGTCCATGAGCACTCAGTCATCTGTAACCTAAAGAACTCATTTCCCACAGCCTAAATGTGGATTTCTTCAGTGCTTAACCTCAAACAGCCAATTTTAAAAACACTTGAGTCTGATCTTTTTTTCCTATAGGCTGCTCCATTTGCTATTTTGGTTATACTCTCTGACAGTATTTATTTCATTCTGAGGAGATATTTACTACATGGACAGCTGCAGACAAATCTCTTTGGCTGTGACTCTCAAGGGAATCTTAACCGTGGCATGTAATCACAGATGTGAATATCAGCTATTTTATTTTCCTCCTCAGAAAAATATAATCTAGTTGAAAAGTGTGTAATGTGTGCCTATACATGCCTATTGAAAGGTGAGAATAAGTCTAAAGGTGAATAAAATGTTTGTGACAGATTCTAAAAGAACCAATATTTTGCAATTATTATTGTATGTAGAAAGATATAAATACAATTTTGCATTTTCATCTTCAACTAATTATTGCTAACTTTTAGATGTCTCTCTTTTAATGGACATATGAAACAATCACTAAAGAAGAATGTGCAGGATGTAAGTACAAAAACCTTTGCAGTAATCCAAGTGTTCCATATTTTTTAACCATGTTTCTTTTTAATGTTTCTTTACAATGTTTCTTTACAGCCAAACAACTAACTTATGCTACAGTTGCAGAAACAGATAATACATTTTTATTAGTAATTATTTAGTATGATGTTCTGCATTATTTTGAAACAGCAGGAAGCTTTTTTGAGAAACTTTTTTTAAAAATGAATCAGAGAAGGGAAACATTGTTCATCAGCTTCTTTTCTCATTGTTCATCAAAGAAAAACATTTTTTTTTAATGGGAAAAAAAGAAGTCATCACTTTCCAGGCAAGAATGATATTCTGTCCTATCCTTTTTTTTTCGCCTAGATTTTTCCAATTAATTTTGCAGTAATATTCTTGGATAACAGTTACCTACTGAGATGGGAAGAAATGGGGTTCCTTGAAATACCACCTACATAAGAGTAATATTTGAACACAATTTTATGGTAGTCTTGATATCTCCATAATAGAGAAATAAATCAGTTGTAATCTCCTATCTTCTATTGCTGAGAGAGCTTCCACATTCATAGAGAAAGGAAGAGAATCTTCCCTCTACCCTTCCAACATATTCAAAAGCTTTCTGTAATTTAAGTGGAAATAATGTTTGTACTGTGAATGATCCTTCCAACAAGATCATAGAAAAAGATTGTGTATTAATAAATTAAAAGATTAAGAAAAGATTAAAAAAAGACAAAACAGCATAACCAGTCTGGTTTCCCCAACATAACTTTGTTTTGCAGAGAAACCTCGAGAATTTGATTACTGCTCAGTTTTCTATTTATTGCTGATTATATTACTTTACATGAGATACACACCCCACTTCCTAATGCCCAATGCAGCCACCATTAAATCTGGCAAGTTTTGTCAATGCTAACATTAAAGACAGCCATGCAACTTGCTTTAGGTGTCCTACCAATATTATAACATTGCTATAAAAATATTATACAGTAAAGAAATACAAATAGAAACAGACTGAAGAAAAAGATTCCATATTATGATTTGCAAGATGACTAGCACAGAAGCAGATACTAGTTTTGAGGAGTTGAAAGACAAATTTTGACTGCAAAGAGAACCCATTGGCTTGGTAACAAATGACAACTCCTGTAGAGTAAACCAACACGAATGGATCTACTAAAATGTGGAAATGTGATGAAGCACTAGAAAGCCCCAAACATTATAAATATTTAAAACATATGAACTACTAGAAATGAGAATATCTAAGTGGTTTGTATTTCCTGCTGTTCTGTGAGAGGACAAAAGCAACCCTATGTTGGGTGTGTGAAGTCAAGCTGTAAATTCTGTTCTGACAAAAATTAGAACTGGCCTGTTTCATCGCCTCAAACTGAGCAAAGGGTAAAAGATGAAAATGAGGAAACATGGCTTCTGTGCATTCGTTAGCATATTGCAAATTGAGAATTTCCACCCTGCAAGCAGCCATGTAACCTGCCAGACCCAATTCCCCAAGTACTAATTAAATCAACCATGGGCAACATGATCATTTAAATCTTCTGATGTGTAAAATAATGAGAAGTGCAAAACTAAATATATGTAGTTAGCCAAAGTATCTGCTGTAAGGTTTTTTAAACTATAGTCAGAACAAAATTTTCCAAGTACCGGGAAGAAAATCCAGCCTCTTCTGGAAAGAATCTCTCGATACTTCTGGCCACATGGCTCCATTGACATGGCAGAGTGGAAGGTGAACAAGATGTTGTGCAGTTTCTTTGGTACCAGAAGGTTCATAGAAGCATTTTGTGGGATAGCCATCCTTTCTGTGAAGGATGTTAAAGGACTTTCCAAGGTGTTTTAGATTCATGTCCTTATGTCACCTCCATGTTCTTCATCTGCCACTTTTTTTATTCCAGCCACCACTGCTGTTGATGAACTTGAAGCATCCTTTGTGCGTGAGTTTTCTTCTCCAGACTTTCACATCATGAACAGTTTCTAAGGGACTGCTGAGCTGAGGGGTGACTGATGGAACTTAAAATAAGTCTTGGATTTCTTTCCATAATTTTGATGGGTTCTTTGACTCTTTCTGTTATTTTTCTAAAGCATAAAAACACAGAATATGAGAAGCAACTCGAAGGTGTAGAATTATCCCTTTAATATTTGCTTATTTTTAATAGATATGTTTATTAGAGATCTAGCTATATGCTTCTAGCACCTACCTATGCAAAGAGAGAAAAAAACCAACAAAACAAACCACAGAATCAATAAATGCAGGTTTCATTCCCCATGTCCCTGAATTTATTTGATCTTCTTGGTTTGGGATAACAGAATCACAGAATCACAGAATGGCCTGGGTTGGAAGGAACCTTAAAGATCATCTAGTTTCAACCCCGCTGCCATTGGCAGAGACAGCCCTCACTAGACCAGGTTGCTCAGAGCTCCATCCAACCTGGCCTTAAATAGTTCCTGGGATGAGGCATCCACAACCCCTCTGTACAATCTGTTCCAGTATCTCACCATCCCCAGAGTAAAGAACTTTTTCTAGTATGTAATCTAAACCTACTCTCTTTTAGTTTGAAGCCATTCTCCCTTGTCCTGTCACTACATGCTTTTGTAAATAGCCTCTCTCCATCTTTCTTGTAGGTTCCCTTCAGGTACTGTCTGTAATTAGGTCATGCTGAAGCCTTCTTTTTTCTAGGCTGAACAAACCCAATTCTCTTAGGCTTTCACCCAATTCTCTTAGACTTTTATCCAATGCAGATGACAGTAGTTTCCTTACAATGAATCAAGGTGGATTTCACTCAGGATAGTTTTGCTTTGCATTTTAAAAATATTTTGCTCTGTAACAAGTGGGTTTGAACCTGAGTGTCATTGGTAGTTTTAATAACCACTGTTTTTCCTTGTTGGTTGTGAAAAAAACGTTTTAAGAGTGAATGGTCTGAGCTTTGCTTTATCGATGATCACTGGAAAGCTATTTCTCTACTGTGATGAATTAAATTGTTGTTTTTAACTGGCTCAAAACAGCAAAACAAAAATTTTACATTAAGACTGCCTAACAAATACCTAACACATTATAGATGTGAAATATCAAATATACACTTAAAATGATAAAATGTCAATTTATAATAAATAAACATAAAAGACTGACATCTATGTCCTGGAAAACAGTCCTTATTTATTTTACAACATGACTGGTTCTCAGAAATTGAAAGAAAATTCTGATTCGTGCTGCATGAAAAGACACTTCTAGGATTAGTTTTCAACCTCTTCATATGAGTTCTGTTACTTTTAGTACGGTCTTGTTGATCCAGTGAGTGCAGTCACAATGTATTCAGTTAAAAGTGCTCAGAGACCAGTGAAATACTCTGCCAACTGTTTTTTTCTTTCTGCTTTTCTAAATAGCATGGAATGGAAATGGGCATTTGGCTAACAGGGAATGATATTTCTGGTTCTTACTTGATCACTATGGAACTAGTGCAGCTTCCAGAAGGTTAACAGGGAGTGGCTTAAATCCTAGAAGAGGGTTAAGATGTGATCTGGCATAAAAAGGATCAAGAATTTGAGAGAAAAAGGCAGACAGATGACTAAAACAGTTTATGTAATAACCAGTAGAGATTTGAATGCAAGTACATTAGCAGAGCATAAGAGCGCTAATCATGCATGGACAGTGGTGGACACGCAGTAAAGAGGCAGAAATATGTAAGCAAGAAACAAAGGAAGATTTATGCTCACTGTAATGTTGGTCCTCTATAATCATCATGTAACATTTTTTTAAAAAACTCAAGCTCAAAAAAACCCAAAACAGCAAACCCAAAATCTTAATGTAGCATCCAAACCACGTAGATATTCTTGAGGTTACAGGTGAATATATCAGGAAGAACTCAAAAAAATAAACATGTCGAGATGAGTTTATTGCTCTACAAAATTTGGGAAGAAGACAAAAAGTAAGCTGGTTTTATGTCTACCATGACAATAACAGTTTTCTATCTCAAAAAGCTATTTTTTATGCTAAAGCAAGCTAGACAAAATGAAGGTGGAGAGATGTATTTAAACAGTATGTATTGGTCTCTAGAACTCTCAGAGATGGTCACTTTGGGCAACCAGACAATCCATAAGGTTTTTAATTTACATTATCAACAAGAAGGAAAAGATGCCATACCCTATACAACGAGGTACATAACAAGGCCATTTTATTTTCCAGAAGCTGTAAAACTCTTTGAAAAGGGATAGCATTTCTGTATTTTTTTGCTACAGCACAGAGTAATTTTCATTTGTACAAGTAAGATGAAGGTAGAACAGAAAATGATTTCATAACCACCTTCTGCAGCCTATTTCACTGCTGTGGCTCTGGAGAGATGAGCAAGACCCTAGAGGCTCTAACCTCATTAACTGATTGTCACTCAATCTTACATCAGATTCTGAAATGACACCAGGTTTCAATTACAAGTAGCCAACCACACAGCCCTTCACAGTTGATACATAAAGAGGCAGCACAATTCTGGTTTAGAATAAGGAGGAATTTGGTATAGAAGCCAGTCTTTCTTGATGATGTAATTTAGAAGTTTGAAAGTAAAAGCATACTGCTGCAGCAGGGCCAATACTAAGAATCAATATGCGGGTGATGACCAGAAGGAACCAACAGAGTTTGTAATAGAACATATAAAAGCTATATTAGTGTGTGGCCAAAGAGCACAACAGCCTCAGGAGTCTTGTTGCACTGCATCTAGATGACTGTGGGGAGGACAAGCATTAGAGGGAAGAAAACGGTATTTTCTTTTCCTTCCCCTTTCTGCTCTTGGAGAAAAAATGACTGTAAATTGTATCAAATAATTGAATTGCTGCTGAAATCCTTTTCCAAATAAATGAAGAAATTCAAACAGCCTTCATCTCCCAAATGGCCAAACATGCCTTTTTTAAATATTTGTGAATGTATTGTGCATATGCTTCTGCCCCAATTTTTGGTTTGTTTCTCTGTCTGCATGCATTTATTTTTATAAGAAAGAATGTAGGTGGCTGAATAAGAACAAATTTTTGTTTGCTAGTCTTTAGTGTTTTCCACCTACAGCCTATCCTTCATGTCCTTCAAAAAAGAAGGTTGCATATTTATGTGTAGCGCTTAATGAGAAAATACATCCTTGCATATGATATGGTCTGCTTCCTGTCATGTACTCGTTATTCTCTTTGAGTTTACCAGTGTTCTTTGCTTTATAGATTCATGATTAATTTATTCTCAATCTACAAGAAAGCCTTTCTAATTCCAAGAAGTGGGTTAGATGAATTACCAGACTATTGGACTGTTGGACTGATTTGCAATTATCATTCCTGGCCTTTCCTGAGTGGAACAGAAATCAACTGTTGATGAATTAAGTTAGTGAGAGACAGAGAGAGTTTTGCGGATTTGGGAATTTCTGGTAGGATGTAGTCCCAGTCAGCAAGGAATGGTGTCGGGAAGGAAACTGCTCTCAATGGGCACTGCTCCGACTTTGAGTAGAGCAAATGGAAGAGGACAGTGCCTCTGCTCCCACTAAAACCATGCAAGGACACCATCCAAGGTCAAGCTCACAAAGTCTCCATTGCCCCAAGGTGCCCATGGCTAAAGACAGTCCCACTTGTGAATATGCTAGACATGTAAGTTTCTGGCATGCAGCCAGTGGAAACCTCAGCTGCCTTCAGGAACTGCTTTTACTCATTTGCTTCTTAAGCTGAAAGAAGCTTTCATGTTGAATGAATTTTGACTATCTTGGTGCTTACTGTCAATGTACTCATCAACCTTTATGTATATTGGATGGAACTTCAGATGCTGTGTGGGTGCTGATTGAATGAATTACAAAGTTGAAACCTGAGGAAAATGGATCAGTGTGTTTTGTGCCATTTGGAGGCTGAAGCTGTCGAGCAGTTTTTCCAAACATGTTTTGGTGGCTTCAGATATAAATGTTACAACAACTGTGAATCAATAATTTATGAGATAGAACAGCAAAAAGGGCACTGAGTGAGAATTTGGGACACCTGTGATCTATTCCTACGTCTACCCCTTCTCAGCTCTGAACTTTTAGCTGCACAGTTTGTCATTTTTTTCTACATCTTTATACAACATCTGGAAAAGGTAGTTCTGGTTTTGAGTGGTGCCTTCCAGTGCTTCTGTAAATAATCTTGCCAGATTATGAGTTTGCAGTGCAGAGGAGTGTGGATTTAAGAACATTTATGAAGTGTAGGATGGGAAACAAGTGTGAAGACTTTACATATCCAGTATACTGTTGCATATGGGTGAGTAGAAAACATACTCTGTCTTCCTTTGTGCTTCCAAAACCCAATGCTGTCATCTGAAGGGAAAAATTGCATTGCATTGTAGTTAGTGTAATTGGCCGCTAAATGTTTTTCTGAGTCTTACATACAGAGGAAGAATTGTGTGACATATGCTTGAGCACATGTTTCCTTTGGGAAATTTCAGTCCTAGTAAAAATTTTGAGGTCACGTAATGTTACAGCTTAAGAATTCATAGTTGGATGAAAGAAAATAGGTGTCTTGTAATACCTTAAAAAACAAGGGATATTTTATTCATTCAACTCTATGAAAATAAAAACAAGCCTGTCTCTTTTTTACCATGAAGATAAATCAACAGTGTCTTCAAACTACTAACTGCGAGAACAAGTGGGAATACTAGGAACAGGTATAAAAATTCAAATACTGAGAAAAGCAGTTAACAATCACACTCATCTGCTTGAGGCAGGTGTAGCTAATAAGGAGGAAAGGAAGGAACAGCTGTATCTTGGATAAAGGCTCCTTGGCCATATGAAGATAAATAGCTAACAGCTGGTTTGCCACAAGGGGCATCTTTATTGTAATGTCCCTGTTTCTGCTCCCTTGCTTAGGTGAATCTTCTATTGGGCCAAAGGGGAAGATGTGTTTATACATCATGGAGACAGATGCTGTCATCCTTGAAGATAATAATTTGTCCTGGCTGTGGAAAATCAGCTCTCATTGGTCACTGTGGGAGTGGACACAGATGTTTTGTATTATGGTGTTCGAAGTCACACTAGTTATTAGGGTAGCGATGCGGCATAGCTTTTCTAGACGTGAAAAATGGCAAGTGGGGAATGTGCTTCTTCATGCAGTTAAATTCTGGGTTTTAGTAAAATTTATGAAGATTTGCAAGATATTTTTTTAAGAGAGTATGAGAAGGAGAGAGAGTTTCACTGGATGCTTTACCATCCTTTTCAATTTTGCAACTGATATCCTGACGTGAACACAAAATTAATCACAATAGGGCTGCAATTACAAAATTTAAGATATTTCAGCTAAATGTAAAGGGCAGTCTCTTGCTCCTAAGGCATTGATGGGGGCCTCAAAGGGAGTGATAAGCTGTATGTAGGTCTCATCTTCCTGTCTTATTTTCTTTACCTGTTGGATGGTGAGGTGCTTGTACCCTGTGCATATCCAAGAGCAACTGCATCTTGTTTTGCTGACTTCTGTGGCAAGTGGTGGGTTTTGGGACCAAGTTTGCAAGCAACATCTAGTTTCTTTTTCAAGAGAATTGTCTGAATATGGATGTGTAGCAGAGCTTGCAGGGCAGCATAATGGGTTTTTTATGCCTCCTCCCCTCTATGGAAAATTTGGATTGGACCTTCAAGCATTTTAACTGTTCTTTCTTTTTTGCCCAGTATTTATTGTTATTGGTACACAAATGAGCTTTTTTTCTGTCTCTGGAGATGACCTGGAAAAAAATTGTTCTTCTTTCTGCATTTTTGACGTATTCTACAGATTTCAGAATTGTTTCTAAGATTGATGCTTTTCTCTAAGGCTGTTTCAAATTAAACTCTGTCTTCTTGTTTTTCTTCCCCAGCATGTACTGTAAAACAACACACATCCTAAGAGCTCATGTGACTACTTGACATATACTGAATTTTGAGACCTTTTCAGATTCTTAGTTTTGGATTTATTTCTATAATTATTACAATATTTTTGTTAAAATAGGTATATAGATGTGTGATGGTTTTAGCCTAGGCCTTCCTGGCAACCAGTTTGAAACCAAGAAAGTGGTCATGTTCCCAGTATTCTGTCCAATTTTTTACGTAAGCCAGAATATAAATAAGAAGGAAAGAGAAGGCTCTGCCCTCTTCTCTTCTGATGGACTTGAGAACGTCAGGTTCCTGCTGTTGGTCTCGCTCTGGGAGCTGAGGCCCTGCAAGGCCTGTTGTTTTCTGCCAATCCAGGAGGTGATCTGGGTGATGTGGTCCTGTTTTTTCCAAGGGAAGTATTAAGATTCTTTTTGTTTTGCTAGCTCTCTATTAGCGGTGTATTTGAGTATATCAGTTTTGCTGGGTTTTTTTCTTTCCTTTTTTTTTTCCTCTCCCTTTCCTTTTGGGGGGGAGGGTTGTTTTTTTTTTAACATATACATAGTATTGTAAATTTATATAACTGTGATATATGTAATATATGTATTTTGCTATAGTTCTGCTATTTCAGTTTTTTTTATATATATATAGGGTTTTTTTCCCTCTCACTCTTTTGCTGAAGAAGGGGCAAAGGGAGGAGGGAGTTTTCGTTGGGGATTCAGGGACTTGGCAGGGAGCCAGATCCAAACCAACACAAGATGATGACGTACAGGGTCACTTATTATAGCACAAGGTCACTCAGGTTATAGTATCTATCCAAATACATTTTAAGTGAGTTTAATATTTATTTTCAGTATTTAGCTGAAAACTGAGCACTTGGATGCACTTTGTAGTTATGAAGTGATAGATACACGGAAATCTAATAAAACATAAATTTAGTCAACTGAACTTTCCATGAGAGAGAGAAACTTGTGAATAAGCCCAAGAGATTTTCCAGTAAATCTTCTCTATGTAATTATTTTTCAGGAGCCCCGCTGCAGAGAAAATATATGCCTCCTCCTAGAGTGTCATCTGAGGCTCACCAAGAAGAATTGGTAATTTTTATATAAAAAGTGTGAGATAGAAGGAGTTTTCATTGCATCTGTCAATCAGAAATCTTTCAAACTCTTCTATTTTTATGGAAAATTCGTATTTTTTTACTGCTTCTCAGATTTCATAGAAGTTTATTTAAGCCCAAATTTTACATTGAATTATAAATGTCAATTTTAAGCCCTTATTTTATAAGGTAATTTATCTTTAATGTTAACTTTTGGTTTTATTAGCTTGGTTGTATTTATACACTACAAACAGAATTTACCAGAAATGTAACCCTTGAGGCCTAAATAGTAGCATTTTATTACCTACTCTGCTTTGTCTTACATCCTGATCCTTCATATTCCTGAATTTACAGAAGTCTGTGGGAGCAAAGAGCATAAGTGATACCAACTTGATCTGACAGAGATTCAGTGCAATGTGACTGTTTCTGGGTCAAAACATAATCTATGTAATAAAACTAATCCTAAGAAAAATCAATTTGAAAAGGAACATTTTATATGAAAAATAAATTTCCAGCTTTTCCTGGACACAAAGGTTTTGGGGTTTTTTTCATAAGTATTGACTTGCTTTTTTCATTAAATACTTCTTCATAAATTAATTAAATACTTTTTCATTAAATACTTGTGTGGTTTAACCTCAACTTACAACTCGCCCATACAACTGCTTGCTCGTTCTCCCCTGATGGGATGGAGGAGAAAATTGGAAGGGTAAAAGCAGGAAAACTCATGGGTTGAGATAAAAACAGTTTAATAGAGAAAGCTAAAGCTGTGCAGGCGATTAAAACAGTCTGAGGAATTAATTCACCACTTCCCATGGACAAGCAGGTATTCAGCCATCTCCAGGACAGCAAGGCTCCATCATGCATAACAGTGATCTAGGAAGGAGAACACCATTCCTTCGAACAACCCCCCTTCCTTCTTCTTCCCCCCACTTTATATGCTGAGCATGATGCCACATGGTCTGGGATATCCCTTGGGTCAGTTGGAATCAGCTGTCCTGACTGTGTCCCATCCCAACTCCTTGTGCACCCCCAGCCTCCTCACTGGTGGGATGGGGTGAGGAGCAGAAAAGGCATTGGCTTTGTGTAAGCATTGCTCAGCAACAACAAAAACATCCTTGTATTGTCAACCCTGTTTCCAACACAATTCCAAAACACAAATCAATAGTAGCTACCATGAAGAACCTTAACTCTATCAGGGCCAAAAACAGCACTGTTGTTGAAAGGGCATTTTCTGATGGAAAAATCTTTCAAATAAAGTTTTCCAGAAAAGTTTGAAATACAGACTTCACAGATTTTTAATTGTATTGTGAGATTCTTCTTACTATTTTTCTTTTATTTCTTTTGAAGGTACATATTTAAAGGTCAAACTCTTCAGAGTAACAGCAACGTTAAACAGGACTTTTTTAAATCTACAACTTTTTCCAGGGAAAAAAAAATAAAAAAGAGACCAACTAAATCTTTTTATTAAAGTTTTGAGTTGTATTTGTTTGAGTTAATTAAATCTTATCACATTCATATGCACTTTCTAATTAACAATTAGCCATGTTTTCTTTGTAATAAATGAGAAATCTTTCAGGAACATGAGAATGGATAAAAGCATGCAGCGGCTTAATGAATCTCTATTTAATCTCTGGAGAGCTAAGTTAAATTTAGCAATAGTGACAAGCAAAACTCTACACTGGTTTAGGGTCTCAGATGTGACAATTTCTTTATGAAATCAACTATATGCAATAACAAAATGTTCCAAAAATAGTATTGTTCAGTAGACAGTCTGAATACTCCAAACAAAAGTGAAGAAAGTAAACTTGTTTTAAACAATGGACTAAGAATATTAAGAAGAAATACTGTATTTATTGAGACAGTTTATTGTACAAGAAATGTAGGTAGTTAACAACACCCACATTTGCCCTAAATTTTTAAAAGGTCATGCCTTCAAAGGATTTCATCTTTACTAGGGAAAAAAAATGTGTTATTGCCTCGGTTCTCCTAGACCTAATGAACAATTTTATGGTTTAAAAAGTTAACAAGTAAAGGTAAACTGCACATTTCCTCAAAGTTATCACCCTGACCAGGTAGTTCAAGTTAAAACTAGAGCCTGTTTTCTCTATAGCAGATTTAGCAATGTGTGAGCTGCTGTATTTGTTTTGTCTAGCCTCTGTTAGAAATATCCTTTTTCTTCTTGTAAAGTCGTAAGACCTTGATGATTTAAGCAATACTTTCATGAAATGGATTTTCATCACAAAGCAGCATTGACTGTATCTGAAGCTAGGTCTCCTTCCAGGCAAGTAAGATACACAAGCATGTCATCTTAGCACCTCTTCCAGGTTTGCCTACTGGGGTTATTTCACTTTTTGCCAATCGCATAGTCATGGTGCTAAAGACAGACCAACTCTGTAGTTCCTTTGGTCTTGTGCATTCGAGGAGACGGACAAAGCTTTCTAATTCCAAAACAGTGGCTTCTTCATAAGACTTGAACACTGTACAATGCCAATCTTATGATGGAAAAGCATCTTGTTGATTGATGTTTATGTCATGCCCCAAGGCCTCAGCTCTACTGAGTTAGGCAAGGTACAGACTTTCAACTGTGATTAATAATGTGCTTTGATGGCAAAAGTCAGAAGATAGCCTCAGAAAAATGTGGCTGTACAAGAGGTCAGGAGGAAAGGCACCTAATTGTAAACATTTTAAAGTATTCTTAGAATTAACTTATCTAGAGAAGCCATTTTATCCAGAAGATTATTCCTCAGTACTCACCTCTTCTCGTATTTAATAGAAAAGTCACAAAGTACAGGGAAAATGTGGACAGTTGTGACCAGTGCTCTTAACTAGCTAAGGAATGAGAATGCACCAACATTCTGGTCATCTGACTTTTATTATCTCTCTTGGCCTTCTTTTTATCCTTCTGCTATGATCTAAAAAGGCAAAGTGACTGTGGAATGGTGGAGTTCGGGAGAGGACAGGGAAATAACAGGCTCACAGCCCTGGACTTTTGAAGAACAGACGTTGAACTGTTCAGAGAATTGCTTTGAAGAATTCCATGGCTTGCTGCCCTAGAGAGAGAGGAAGGTCAGAGAGTTAGTTGATTTTCAAGGGTGACCTTGTCCAAGTGGTTGATCCCTTTGAGCAGGAGCTTCTGTAGAGGTGGCAGGGCTTCCTGCGATGAACAAGGAACTCTTGGCAAAACTGGAGTATAAAAAGGAGGCATACAAGAGGTGGAAGCAGGCACGAGTGACTCAGGGCAAATACAGAGAATTTTAAAAAATGTGCTGGGATGGATTTAGGAAAGTCAACTTGGAGTTGAATCTGGGAAGGGACATAAGGGGAAACTAATTTCTGCAGCTATAGCAGCAGCACAAGGAAGATCAGAGAAAATGTGGCACAGCTGCTGAATGGGGAAGAGGCCCTTGTGACCAAGGACATTCAATACCTTCTTTTTCTTGGTCTTTACTAGTATGATTTGCATTCATGAATCCACAATTTCTGGGGGATTTGTATCAGGCATCAGTCTGTGAGTGGTGAGCAATAACACTGTATTGGATTTCTGATTTCTTCCGTGGGAAAGTCTGATGCAAGCACAGGAAGGAATCTTTGTGGTGACAGGACAAGAGGCTAGACACAAACTGAAATACAGGGAATGCCATTTAAGCACAGGGAAAAATGGTTTTACAATCTGTGTGATCAGACACTGAAACAGGCTGTCCAGGAGTCTCTATCAGTGGAGATATTCAAAACCTCACTGGACATAGTCCTCATCAACCTGCTCTGGCTGACTCTGATGATCTTCAGAGGTCCTTTCAACCTTATAAGCTGTGACTTACTGTTACATATGCTCCTCCATGTTCATGGATAAGGATCACATCAGATTATTTCTCATGGTTAACAGTTTTTTCTGGTGACTTGTTATCTGTAATAACCCTGAGAATTTGGTGTCATCTTATGCAAAGTTCTGCACAAAATTCGTAACTTCAACTTTTCATGACCATGAAGAAAGTACAACCTAAATATGAAGTTAAAACAGGTGCATATGAGACAGTGCAACACAGTGTAATTGCGAGAACAATCTAAGAGTCACAAACATCTTTCTGTTTAGTACCACAGGCATCAGAGCTGAGAAGACTTAGGGCTGCTGATTGAGAGGGCTTTGTAAATATTTATTTGTGCCCTTTCATATATGGAGAAGTGATGCTGTCATAATCTGCATGACTTGCTATTTTTTCTATAACTAATTTTTTTAAAAAAGCAATACGATTACTGTTGCCCTCTTTCAACAAGATGTATATTTATTAGTTTTCAAAAGCATAACAAAATCCATTTTTTAAACATCTGTTTATAGTACCTGGGGGAGCTGTGTAAATCTTTGATATTATACGCTTGTTCTCAGGGTGTCTGTCATCATCCATAATTTAAAGCCACTAAGTCCTGGATTTAGAAAGGTTCATTGTTTAGCTAGATCCAGAAGTAAGACACAACTTGCCTGGTTTGTCCTCAGGATGTTAAGAAAAGAGCTTGGAGCTTTGATGAAGTGATTAGATACAAGGATGTTTACAGAAATGTGGAAGGGCCACTAGATGCATCAGGCATAGCATCACAGCCTTAGGCTCTCCTCTGCTGCCAGCAGCTGTGAACTTCAGCAGAGTGTTCAATGGAGAGTAAAATTTAATTAGAACTGAATTGTGCCAGGGTCTTCTGCTTTCATTCTAGAGATGATAAGACTTGATAGCACCTCTGTCCACTCAGGTGAAATTTATTGAGACTTCACTATCATATATCAACTTTGTGGAATTAAAAGCAGTCAAGTAAAATGCTAGTAAAGAAAGCATCTAACGATTTAGGTTTAAAAATGTCAGCCTTCAATTCTTGCACCTTTACTAGAAGTACAATTTTGTAGAGTGGTCAAGAGTTATGTAAGCAATTGCAGTTTTGTACTGTGATAAAAAGGGCCTGCTTCCTTAAATCACTTGCCCTTACTTAATAAAACCTTTTTTCTTTTTTAATTAGAATAGCAAACGACCGTATTAGGAGACAAATTTCTTTAATTAGGGATCTGTAACTTGTATTTGCTTTCTACTGAGGGTTTAAATCAAAGGCAGAACAGAACACAGGACAACAATGTGTTATTTAAATCTACTTGGAAGTAAAATCTGTCTCAGTAAAAATTAGGAGTTTCTTCCAGGATTAAAATACTCAAGTACATTTCCTGAGATTGAAGATCTGATTAACATTTATAATTTTTAAATATACAGATAAAATATCTTTTAGAAGGTCCTCAAATGTATCACAAAATGTGACATCTAAGGGGCCCAGGTTTCTCCAGAAGAAAAAACATTAAAAAAAAGAAAATTGCAAGCTAAAAAATTATTTTAAAACTGATTTAAAGTTTAAATTAAAACTAAGCATAATTTTCTGACCAGAAAGGACTATCTGAGGTCCATATAAATTACATAAGGGCTGTAATTCAGAAAGATTTCCTTAGAAATCACAGTTATTGGTAGGTAGCTTCCTTCCAGAATGATACTAATTGTTTTTACTTATATAATGTAATGGATGATGGTCCTGTCTACACTGTGAGTACAGCCTGTATCAGTGTAGTTTTGGGGTATGTATGCAGATCTTCCAACCTTCCTGCATTCTTTACCAGATTACTCCACTTCTCCACTTCAAGCTGATCAGCTCATATCTTTTGTACTGTTGATTCTCACTGCATCACTTTCTTCACAGCTGTGATTCAGAGGCCATGGTGTACCTCAGTGGCTCATAAGTTATACAGAGCTGCAGTCTACTCTTCATTTGCTTCTGATGTTTAGGGTCTTGAAATGACAGAGAAATTACTCAGCCATGTTGTGGCTGAGGTCTCATGGCAGGACCATGTATTTAGAGGGGTGCCAATGTCCAAGCATATAGAGGAAGGCCAACGTAGCCCTTTGGGAAAGGGGATTTGGGAAAGGGTCTATTGAGAAGTGGTGTGACCTTCTGACAGGTATAGTTATCATTTATAGGAACCTTGTAATGAGGGAAAAATTCTTATGAAGAATTCAGTTACCTGAAGGAGGGAGGTTAAACTATACACACTGAAGTATGTGTGTGCATATATATACATACATGTATGTATGTGTGTATATTTTCATCTGAAGGAATGGATAGCCAGTATGCGAATAGAGTTAATGTGTCATCAAATGTCTACTGGCCAATGAAGCATTAAAAGATTACACCAAAATTAATGCTATAACATTGACAGGGCACAAGGTTTGCATGACATTCATATGTCTTGCTAGCCTGGCATGGTTTTGCTGAGGGTCAGGTCTCTCAAGCAGTGCTCAGGCACAGTTTGGGGGTCAGCATAGGCTGTGGTCCACTTCCAGAGTCAGTTTGGATTTTGGGTGTCTGTGCTCAAAATGTAAGGAGGTTTATTTGTTTGTTTGCTTGTTTTTGTGAAAGGTGTGCTGAAACAGTTGGCCTATGCATAAGTCCTGGTCCTTTTTGTATATTTGAGCACACACAACCAGTAATAGCAATATGGACATGTTCAGATAGGAAGCAGGACTGTGGGACATGAGCTGGAGGACTGCCAGTTCTGCAGTAATTAAGCATGGTTTCCCATAAATGCTGGTGAGCGCCAACTCTAACGCAAAATGAATTTACTCCTGTCAAAAAATTGTTAAATGCTGTAACATCAAGGCTGCAAATGATACTTTCATGGATTGAGTTGGTGTGCACATTTCAGGTATGATAAGCACACCAGTCCTGTAAAAAAATGCGCTGATTATCCTCGTACCAGGTGGCCACTTTTCAGCTGTTCAGCCTCAGAGATGCCTCTTACCCAGGCCTGCTGCTTCTTGACAGTCCCAAACATGTAATTTCCCTGCAAGCTGTGTGCAGGGAAGATGGTTCCTAAATTCTGAGTTGTACAATGATCTCAGCTGAGTCTTCTAGTTACATCAATACTGGTATTGTTAGGTGTGATAACATAGAACACAGTTGTCCCATCTCAGTTATGGATTTCCAATATATATTTGAGAGCAGCCAGGGATATAGAACAAATGTAAAGCCTTGATTCCTCAACCAATCTTTGTGGGTATGTTGAAAGTAGGAAGTACGTTTCCATGTTTCTTGTTCTTTGTAGAAGGAAAAAAGCAAGATGGATGAAGTATGATAATTTTAGTTGATGAAATGCATCTGAATTGCCTACTGGCTCATTCATTATCCTCTTTCATGCATTCTTACTAGCTATGTTTTACATGAATAAATTATATTTGCTCAGGACTTCTCTCTGGAACTGAACCCAACTGGCATGATGTGGTTTATTTATACTATTAAACATTCCTTTCCTTCAAAACTCTTTCCAATTAAGCTGCCTTTTGGGAGTGGGTAATGGCCCAGGCTAACTCCCACCTGTGGGCAGGAATTGCTTGGGAGATTTCTGGTTGGCCACGCCAAATGTGTACTGGGGCCATTCAACCTCTTGGTATGACTACTGCCATGAGTGCAGGAGTGTGTTGGGTTCAGCTCTCTTCTTGCACTGTTAAAAATGTGCAGACATATATCTGACTCAGACAGCTAAACTATACTTGCAAGGCAAAACACACCCTGCACAGGTCACTAGGTCTCTTCCTGCTGTCACTCCCCTCTCTTGTTTAGAAGAAGATGTCTTTTTTTTTTCAATATACTTCACATACCCAAATCTGTTTGTTTAACCAGATGTATTGGCTTTATGTGGCAAGGTTTGTGTAGTGGGGGGGGTTGCAGAAATTAAAGAAATGTCTTCTATGAGGAGACATCAGGGGCTGTCTCCATGTTGGACACAGCCAGTTTCAGCCAGCTGCAAGATGGACCCATCGCTGCCCAAAGCTGAGCCCATCAAGGTGGTGATCCCTCTGTTGTAACACATTGAAGAAAGGTTAGAAAACACTGTGCAGCAGCTGTGTGAGAAAGGAGTGAGAAAAAAATGTGAGAGAAAACAGCCCTGCAGAAACCAAGGTCAGAGAAGACAAAGAGGAAGAGATTCACCTTCAGCCTGTGGAGAAGACCATGAAGTAGCAGATTGTTCCCTTGTTCCCCAGGGAGGAACATGGTGAAGAGGATACCCACACTGCCATCTGTGGAGGACCCCATGCTGGAGCAGATGGAAGTGTCCTGAAGGAAGCTGCAGACCACAAAGAAAAACCCACACAGGAGCAGGTTTCTGGGCAGGAACTGTGACACATGGAAGTCCTATGCTAGAGTAGTCCATTCCCAAAGGAGACTGTACCCCATGGAAAGGGCCCATGCTGCAGCGGTTTGTGGCAAACTGCAGTCTGTTGGAAGGACCGATGCTAGAGAAGTTTGAGAAGGTGGTATCACCTGGGAGGGACCCCTTACTGGAGAAAAGTAACAACATGAAGAAGAATTACAGAATCACAGAATGTTCAGGGTTGGGAGAGACCTTAAAGATCTAGTCCCAGCTCCCCCTGCCATGGGCAGGGACATGTCCCGCTAGACCAGGTTACTCAAGGCCTTGTTCAACCTGGCCTTGAACACTGCAGGTTTGGGCCATCCATAACCTCCCTGTTCTAGTATCTCACCACTCTCAAAGTAAAGAATTTCTTCCTAATATCCAGCCTAAATTTCCCCTCTTTCAATTTGTATCCATTACTCCTTGTCCTATCACTACAGTTCCTGAAAAAGGGTCCTTCTCCAGCTTCTCTGTAGTAGGTCCCCTTCAAATACTGGAAGGTGCTATAAGGTCTGCATGCAGACTTCTCCAAGCTGAACAGCCCCAAATTTCTCAGCCTATCTTTCTAAAGGAAGTGCTCTTATCAATTTTATGGCCCTCCTCAGAATTTGTTCTAAGACCTGGAGGAAGGAAGGACTGAGAGAGGTATAGCATCATGAAATTACTGCAAACCCGTTTCCCATGCTTTCTGTGCCACTTGGTGAGGGAGGTGTAGAAGATTCCTGAGGGAAGATGAGGTGGGAACCAAGGCAGATAGTGAGAAGGTGTTTTTAGATTTTCCTTTTTTTTCCTTTTTTTTTTTTTTTTGTTTTGGTTTTGTTGTTGTTGTTGTTGTTGTTGTTGTTGTTTTTGGGGTTTTTTTTTGGTCACCGCTGTACTTTATTTTTAACTGTCATTAAATTCATTCAATCTTTCTCAATTTGATCCTGTTTTGCCTGTGACAGTAACTGGTAAGTAAATGCCCTGTCTTTATCTTGACCCATGAACTTTTCCATCCTATTATCTCCTCCTGTCTTGTTGAGGAGGGGAGCCAGAGTGGCTGGGTGGGGGTCTGGCAGCCAGTGAATATCAACCCTCCACACCAAAATTAAAAATCAACACTAGATTTCCTCCAACTCCAGCTCATCTCTGTTCTGCAGTGGAGATACATATATAAGTGTTGTATTATATCCACCGCAATTTCAGATTAAAATAATAGAAGAAATAAGTGAGTGAAATAAATAATTAACCTTCTCAGAGCAGTTCTTAGCCTTTGGATCCCTTGTTTGCACTCTTTGCTCAGGGCTGTGCCTAAAGCCATAAGCTAACTCTCCTTTGGTGAACTCTCTTTAATTGATCAGTTACTCTAGAAGAATAAAGCTGGCAGAATTTGGTCCTGTGGGTTTGTACACAGAAAATAGTACTTTTACTTGAATTTAACCTCCTTTTTCTCCCCTCCCAGCCCTGAAAACAAGAGGCACAAATAGTAAAACTCTTATTAAACCTTGAATTTCAGTAGGCAGTGTACTTGTTCCTTTATCTGCATTCTAGGCTTCAGCACTCTGTATAGTTGTGTATTGCTTCAGCTATCAAAATAACTTGCTCAGGGCAAAAAAACCAATAACAACAAAAAGCACAGATCCCAAGTATAAGTAAGCACCTGGAGGCATGCAAGTGAAACAAACCTCACTGACACAAATCAATTTGGCAGTTACAGCAAAGTCAGTGGAAAAGCAATATGGTGGATTAACCTGTTGTCCACGTATCATGAATGAAATTGAATAAGTGAGTAGGAAGCTCCTTGAAAGTCAGGATTGCAACTCTCAATATACTCAAAATTTTGCTGATGCTGACTTGCTGCTTATTTTTCCTAACTTTATAGCCTGTTTTAAGCACTTCCCTGAAATGTACTATGTACTTTCCCATGGCTATTAGTACTAGTAGAAAATGCAGCATGTTTTCCACACTGGCTTTGCTCAAGTGTAGCTGGACGCTCTTGCAGGTATAGATGTCTCTGCTGTATTTAACACTCTGAACAGAATGTGTACCAGTATCCAGCCACTCCAGGATGCAGTGCACAAGAGAAGTGAAGCTGATGGCCACTTGCAAGTATGCTATCCATTGTCAAGTCAATGAATAGATCGCACCCAAAGTGAAAACGTTCTCCAATGAAGATTAAAGGCTTTTGCTCCAGAGTACACTCTGGATTTCAGACACCAGCTTCAATATATGTTGGATTTGTTTCTTTCTCTTCTCATATGCTTATGTTATGAACTCTTGATCATAGAACCATAGAATATCCTGAGTTGGAAAGGACCCGCTTGTATCATCAAAGTCTGACTCCTGATCCTAATGTGTTGAATTAATCCATTAGGACAACTTGAGGCATCCTTGTGCTCTCCACTTATTTTGTATATTGCACAAAAGACATGACATACTGAGTTACAACAGCAAGGCACCGATTCAAAATCACCCAAGTGCTCATTGAATTGCTCAAAGTCCTTGCTGACTTTGGACTCCTATTCATTTGGTATATGGAACTTTCAACATGCATATGTATAAGTTGATCCCTATGCAGTCTGTGGTGGAAGGTGGGTATCTTGCTTAGATACTTTCTTGAGAGGCACTCAGTTTTTTAATAAAGTACTGAAATGCATGGGAGTAAAGGAATTAGGATGAATTAATAGAAATGCGTTTAGATATGAAAATATATTTTTAATGGATCCTGACCTAGGCTTTTTTAAGGTCTGTGTCTGTGTCAGACACCCATTTCTCAGGTGTTGCAATAGCAGTTAGCCACTTCAATTAGGAGGCATTAGAAGCAGCTTCTGTTGTGACAAGTGGCAACCTGCATGCTCTAATCCTGTGGGAATTTATCTTGCTCAAAAATCTAGCCCTTTTTATTGGAGCTAATCTCATCATTTTTTAAATATTGTATAGTGCTTGTGGTGAAGGACTCTTCTCATCCTCTCTCCCTAGGCAAGGATTTGCTGGGAAAGTAGCGTATAATTACTTATATTACTGAGCCACTAACAAACAAAATACGAGAGAGTGTTTTGATAATCTGATGCTCACTTACACATTCACTCGTATAGTTTTCAAGAAAACACTGGTTACCATCTATCCAAACCTTCTGCTTTTGTGATCCTTCCCCATGGAATGGAGGATGTGATCCTTGCTGGCTGTCTGCCCATGTCACCTTCCTGTTGTCAGCTTCCATGAGCTGAGCAAGGGCTTTGTAGTACATCAGCATTTAGATTTTGCCTTCTGAACAGTAGAAAAGATACAGACAGACCTACAATGACCAGCTTTAAAGACAGCTTTCAGGGATCTATGCGGAAAGAGAATTACTGCTACCTTGGGGAAAAGAAAAATCCAAAATGGAACAGTTTGATGGAGACTTATCCCATGCCTTGAGAAGGTTTTTCCTTCATAGGGGTCAATATTGAATAGATGTGTAGTGCCAAATGAGCATGCACTTCTCACTATTCATCTCTGTCCACTTTTTTCTCAAATCTATTTATGAGTTCAGTTTTACAACATTATGTTCCCAAACAGATTGTGTGAATTTTCCTGACCTTGTGTGAATTTTCCTTCCTTCCTATCCATAGCTGCATATATCACTGTAAAATTTATCTCCGGGACTGCTCATCTTGTTTGTTGAGTGTTATCACAGCTGAAAAAAAGAGATTAATAAAATATCCCCCAAACTGACAGGGGTTCTCAGAGTATGTCAAATTTTTTCACCAGTGAAACTTCTGTATGGATTTTAGATTTCAACAACAAGAAGACAGAGATAAATATGCAAAATGAGGGGTGTGGAAAGATTAACATGATGTGAAAGGACAAATATAAAGGGAAAATACCAAATACACATTTCAATTTTAGATCTTGTGGCAGAATTATGAAGTATTTGCAAAATTTTCAGATTAATTTACTTTTGATGAACTCTGAAAATCCATGAGGAGAAAAGACACAGGTCAAAATTCAGAATATCCCTTCTGTGTAAATAACAAATTTGATGAGGTTTGAGCCAAAGGTGTTGTCTATAGTGCTCTCCAGGGTGTCAAGTTCATTTTTAGGCCCACATAAGTATTGTCCTCTTTGTCTATTCATGCAAGAGCCTTTGTTGCTCTTCTTCCTAGGAAGATCACTCATAGGCTAGGGCGGGCTGCTTTCATGGGAAAATACAGATCCCAGATAGCAGGACTGGCCTTGGATTTGAAACATAACCAACTATCCTGTTGGATAATTGAATTCAAAAAAATCAACTGCACTCTACAAGATCTGCCTCTCTAAATTAGGGTGGTATGGATTTGACGCTGTTATTACAGCACAGAAATCCTGCATTGATGGTGTTAGAAAGAGGGAGTCAGAGCTTTGCTATGTATCCAAGAATCACTGAATCCTTTAGAGAAATGGTCAGTGTTAGATCTGGAGTCTAGACACTATCTTCAGTGATGTGTAGCAGTTTTATTCAAGGTAACTTTAATTGAAAAATTAATCAAATCCCAGAAACAGAAAGGCAGTAGTTTCTTGTATCTTTGAGTCATGAATACATAGATTCTCTTATATAATCAAGATGTGTTTAACATTCAGATTCTCCCAGTTCAGCCGAAGAATGGATAGGGATTTCTCAGAAGGGTGCTTATACAAGTTGCTAAAGTACAGGAGTAATTTCCACACTTGAAGAATCAGACAAAAGTACAACATAAGAAAAATAAATGCTTAAAGAACAGTGGGCAAATTCTTTTTGCTACAGTGAAAACCTTTAAATAATTTGGAGCTACTTTTCAATTTATGATTGTTGCAACAATATTCCTGACATAAAAATGTGGTGAGGAGAAGAATAGCTTAAAATAAGCCAGTCCTCAGCAAGCATTGAGTTATTTAGAGGTTTTATTAGGACTACCAGTTTTAAGCCTTGCCTCCTTCAGCTAATCTAAAACAATAGCCAAAAAAAAAAAAGATATGGGAGACTTGGCAGGCACAAGCGTGACTGATCACTGTACTCCTACTCATCCATCAAGTGACCCCACATCACTCCATCCTGACATATAAACCTTTAATGCATAGTTACTGTGATTTATATTTTAATATAACAGAAAAAGGCATTTACAATTTAACTTGAAAAGGTAGAAGTCCAAGGCCAGGCATTTCAGAAAGTGTACCTGGTGACTTTAGAGGACACAGAAATCTCATAGCTGTATAGTCACATTACCCTTTTCCTTTCATACAGACCTCAGAAATACTGTGCTATGGTAAGGGGTCCCATATCTCCACATACAATAAAAAAGCTTCTGGAAACACAATAACAAAATCTTCATTCAGAGACGAGTATTGTATTCCACATGACACCGCAAGCAAAACATCCTAACTATTCTTAACCCTTTCATAGTTCCCTAGAATATCCTGATATTGGAAGGAAGAACCCACAAGGATCATCGACATAGAACTCCTGGCCTTGCTCAGAACAATCACAAGAATAACACCATGTGCCTGAGAGCACTGTCCAAACACCTCTTGAACTCTGTCAGGCTTGGTGCTGTGACCACTTCCCTGGGAAGCCTGTTCCAGTGTTCAACCACCCTCTGGGTGAAGAACCTCTTTCTAATATCCAACCCAAACCTCTCCTGACACAGCTTCGGGCCATTCCCTCAGGTCCTGTCGCTGGTCCCCACAGAGAAGACATCAGTGCCTGCCCCTCCTCTTCTCCTCACGAGGAAGTTGTGGACTGCAATGAGGTCTCCCCTCAGTCTTCTCCAGGCTGAAGAGATCAAGTGACCTCAGCTACTCTTCATAGACCCTTCATACCCTCTAGACCCTTCACCATCTTCTATGCCCTCCTTTGGACATCTTCTGGTAACTTTATATTCTTCTTACATTGTGACATCCAAAACTTCACACGGTACTCGAGAGGATTTGTTATTCCTGCATGTAAGTTGTCTGAAAGTCCCTTTTCTCCATTTTGTGAAGAATCTGTTTTGTGTTTATAGATAGAAAAGCACCACATTCTTAATGACCTACTGCTTGAGGGTGATGCTTCAATATGCAGTGCAACGTTTTTCTGGAAGAGATTTTTAAAACGTTGCTAGTTCTTCCCTAGTGGAAATTTACTCAAATAAAATAAACATTTATCATTAGTGGGCTTCTGCTCCCATTTCATCCTGCTAATGAATCCCTTCTACAAGGATTAGATGTTGATTAGATATAATGGCTGTTAATGATCTTATCTACTAAATTAAGGCAGATGTTAAGGGATTTATACTTAAAAATACCTCATGTGGTAAATCTCAAGAGTGCGCAGAAGGAAGGCAATGCTGTCTGCATTCACAGTGATAAAAAATTAACTGTGACCTGAAGAGGTCAGGAAGTGTACCTATTATTTGATTAGAAAAAGTACAAGCAAAATACCTACTCACATATGAACATTTTTGAAGGCAATGGAATGAAAAAAATGATTTCAAAAAAGATTCTGATCCTGAAAGTAATTTAAAAAATATTATTTATCTGTAAGCTATGAAAATGCTTCCTGCTAGAGGAACTAAGCCTTATCTGGGTTATATTGTGATGAAATCTCAGCTCATCTTGAAGGTATCTTATCTAGAATAAAACTTTGGTAAGAGATCTAGAAAAGTCTTCTGTCTAGAAAGAACATCTAGATACTACAAAGACATGACTTACTGATTTCTTTGTCATTAGTTCTCCCTAAATGCCTCAACAGGGAGAACTATATGCCATATTTTGATTAAAAGGAATAATTTCTATCATTATCTTCACAGGCTGTTTTTGTAATACTGTCTGAGGATTTACCCTGACTACAGTTAAACTTGTATTTCGGAGAAGTGAGATCTTAAAAAAAAAAATAGACAAAAAAAGAGAAAAAGTTCTACCCTTTTTGCTGCGGTTGCTCATCTTGTTTGTTGGGTATTATCACAGCTGAAAAAAAAAAGAGATTAATAAAATATCCCCCAAATGGACAGGGCTTCTCAGAGTATGTCAAAACCCACATTAGTAAAAAATATAAATATCTAATACTGTAGTCTGTGGGGTATTTTTTTTCTCTCACTATTAGATGTTGATAAGAAGTAATTTTTAGCTTAGCAGATCATAGTCAACTGGGTAGTACCAAATTCCAGGAAGATTATACAAACACCTCCTTTGAGAATGAGAGCAGGGTTGTAAAACGAAAACTAGAGAATGAAGCTCACTGGCTGAACTCGTGAGTGGAAAAGAGACGTGTGACAGGAGCATACTTGAGGAATATAACCTGTGAAACAAGTCCCCTAAGAAAAAGATGAATATATGCACCACTGCTAGATCTACTAGAAATGCGTTATGAAAGGTTGCTTATTTGAGTCTCTGCTTTTCATTTTTTTTTAGTAATGCCAATGTTTATAGTATTATAGGGAGGGATAAAGCTTTCTAAGGTCTTTGACTTCATAGAATATAAATATATAGAATGCTCAAGCTTGGCTATTTAGCAGGAGAATTACTGGACTTTGGCCCTTTTAGTTGAATGTAATATTCTTTCAGTAGTTTTATAATAATTTGAGTATCAAAATCTCTCTTTGGGAGACCCATCCATGATTGCCTTTTAATGACCAAGGTCCTTCGAGTCCTCCATAAGGACAGCACAATATTGTATCATGATCAGTATTACAAGCAAGCTGGCATTCGTGCTCCCATTTTTTGGCTCACATGTTTAATTCTATAAAGTCCTGATGTGATTATTAAGAGTAAGAGTCATTGATAAAATTGCATTGATGGGTGAAATTTATCTTGTGCAGAATGGCAGCATGAGGCCAAAGTAAGATGTATGTAGGATATTAGCCTCTGATGGTTCTCTGCTAGGGAAGAATTTGATTAACAATAAATTTAATTATTTTATTTTGATATGCTGGGTTTTGCAAGCTTTCCTGAGTTGGTTGGCATAGCTAAGAATCTAGAGGATGAAACGAGTGTCATATTTTTAAAAGTAGCTAATAATTTTGGAGAGCATATTTTTTGAGGATTTTTTTGAAGGAAAAAGATATTCTGATATAATATTTGAGACACCTTTAAAGGAATTCTGCTTCAGAAAGCTTTGAGAAATTATTTATTGAAACTCAGTCCTCTGGGAAAAAGGTCTCTGGGTGAGTTCCCAAACACATTAGCACTTCTTGAATACCTAGGTGTGGACTCAAGTTTTGTGTTCAGACTTCTGAGGATCCCTGCACTGGGTTTTAAATATTGCATAGTGTCAAGGCCTTCTCTATTTCTTGTTCTGTTCTCCCACAGTGAGAATATTGGGGATATGCAAGAAGTTGGGAGATGATGCAACCAGTGTAGTTGATCTAAACCTACCAAATACATAATATGGCATTTAATGCCATATTCAGCAATAAACACAGAGTTTGAGGGTGGCAGTTTTTGGGTAGGTAGTCTTTGCATGGAGACTGTCTGGGCATCATTTTACTTGTAGGAGATAGTGAGCAATTGCCTTTGTATCAGTTGCTTTGTTTTTATTTTTTTCTTCCTCTTTACTTATTAAACTGTCTTTATCTCAACCCATGGTTTTTTTCTTGACTTTCCTCTTCCCATTCACTCCCCCCATTCCCTTGGACAAGAGTGAACAAGTGACTGGGTGGGGTTAAACTTCTGCTGGCCAGGTTCAACCCACCGTGTCAAATATGCCTGTATTACTATTGAATATACAAACCATTTCCCAAATCTTCGTTCGCGAAGCCTAGCCATTTCCAAAATGATCTCTTTTTTTTCCAGTGCAGCTAGAAAACCACTTCTGCAGGCAGTCAAATATCTCCTCATGCACTCAGCACTGATTCCAGAGCTGCCTCTGTTACTGTTAGGAGGAACAGGTTGTACCAGAGACATAACTGCACATAGGCTTGTGTCAGGTCCAGCACAAAGCCAGAAGCTGTGGTCAATAAAATGGGTAAGGGACTGGAACAGCTGCCGTACAAAAGGAGTCTGAGCGAGCTGGCATTATTTAGTATGGAGAAGGCTCGGGGAGATCTAAGCAGTGTATATAAATACCTGATGAGAGACACTAAAGAAGGTGGACCTAGGCTTTTCTCATCTGTGGTCAGTGGAATGAAAGAAGCAGTAAGTGCAAATGGAAACACAGGAAACTCCATTTACTCGGTCTCTCCAAAAATCAGCTAAAAGTCCCATTTTCAATGTTCTCTGAAGTACCTTTCTGACTAACATCTGATTCCTGCTCTACAGGAGGCCTCTTTCCATGGGCTACAGATGTTTCTAGAAGCCTTCTCCTGCATGGGCTCTCCACAGGCTGCAGATTCCTTCAAGGTATGTCTACCTCCTCTGGCATGGGGTCTTTCATGGGCTGCAGTCTGCATATCTGCTTCTACCAGTTCTTCCATGGGCTGCAGAGGAATAACCTACTTCCCATGGTCTTCTCCACAGGCTGCAGGGAAATCTCTTTGGCGCCTGGAACTGGAAGGTGATATCCACTTTTGATCATAACCTTTTACAAGAGTATCAGAGAAAAAAAAGTTCAGGAGTGGAGCAACAAAGACAATTTATAATTGGGCAGTGCACCCTATAAGGGCTACTAGCTCATCATTACTGTGGTGCCAGGTAAAATTTTGGAAAAGATTATTCTGGGTGTTATTGAAAAATTTATTAATTTTGTCCTTTTCTAATAAATTATTTTTTTCTGTAAACTTCTTCCAAAGAATTTAGCTCTACTGCACTTGCTTTGTATAAATATTATAAAAATATAAAAGTTATTGAAACTTTAAGTTATATAAAGAGCCAATTACAAAAAGACCTATAAAAATTATGCTGAATTGGTAAACTTGGTAAAAGTGAGATTACCAGAGAAGCTCTTTAAGGTTCTTTTTTTTTTTTTTCCTGGTGATATGAATACAATATGCCACAGTTACAATAAAATTTGTAGTTGATGAAAAACTGACCTCACTGCTTTCTACAACTTCCTCCTGAGAGAGACTGGAAAGGCAGGTGCTGATCTCTCTGGTAGACAATGATAGGGCACATGGAAATGGTGAAACTCCATGAGGGTGTGTTCAGACTGGATATTAGGAAAAAATTCTTCAGTGAGAGGGTAGTCAATTACTATAAGAAACTTCCCAGGGAAGTGGTCATGGCACCAAACCTGTCATTGTTCAAGAAGCACTTAGATAATGGTCTTAGATATGCGGTTTAACTCTTAGGTTTCCCTGGGTAGAGTCAGAGGCTGGACTCAATGATCCTCTTGGATCCCTTCCAACTCAGGATATTTTGTGATTCTACTGCTGTAGTACATTCTACTGTGTTTAGAGATAACTTTAGTAGCTTCTCAGTTCCAATGACTAGAAACTAGAGCTGCAATCATTCACACTGGAAAAAAATATAACATAACTTATAGTAAATAGTTATGGGAAGGTATTAACACAGGAAGCTGTCCACTCATCATGACTTCGAATGCTTAAATAGACATTGGGTTTCTTTATATATAAATAGAAAAAAACCATTGAATATTCATATTACATCAGGCATAAATTTGGTTATTGTTGGACTTAGCTGCCTAATATTTCTAGGAGGATTGATGAGGACAGAAAATTCCATTAATGATGTTGCATGTTACATTTTTAATAAATATTCTTTCAGAAGAATGGCATCAATGTTTTATCACTCACATTTTCATGACTAAAAATACAGAGTTTTAATAGCAAACTTGTAAACAATAAAGCAGTGTTTGATATACAGTCAAAAGAAGAAAAATTCAAACTTCAAAGAGACATCATTTCAACTAAAGGACTACATTCTCAGGTGCTTATAATCTACAGTTGTTTAGACCAAGTTTTTATCTCTGTCCAAACAGAAGTATTAAATACCTCTTAGATTACTAAACTCACCTATCTAGCAGACATTTAAAAGATGTATTGATTACTAAACCTGCTATGAGATTATACTTAAAAGTACCAGAAATAGTGACCTACGCTCTGAACTTCAGTGGAAGTGTAGGATCACAAAATTTACCCTCAGTTATATGTAAACTACCTTTTTTATGTCAAGAAGTCATATTCTTTAAGCAGAAATAGTGAAGAGCATCTAGCATTTATGCCCAAATGAAGTCATAATCATTTCCATGACATCCACCTGTTTACAGTTCTGATTTCCATCAAACAATAATTAGTAGAAAATGAACGTCCACATGTTCTTCGAGCAAGTTCTCTACATGCTAAAAAGATGAAAATTTTACTTTTAGGTCCCCACAGAGTTCTTTATCACTTTGTGCTTTCAACTCTTATTCTACTAGATTGTGTAAATCTGAAAAGCAGAAAGTAATTGTCCAGTAAGGCAAAAGATGGACACTGGAAATGTAGGCGTCAACTGGCTGCTGACTTGTTATCTGACTAGGTCTGTAGATTTTTCCTTTTCTATTGATTGTTCAGCCCCAATTCCCCCCAAAAGCCCAAACCAAATCAAAGTATGTTATGATGAAAAACTGTACAAAAGCTGGATCTTCCTGTACATCTAGATCAGTTTTTATCAGCCAGCTACTGATTCTGGCACAGGTGCTTTTCTGTAGAGAGGGACCATGTAAGAAAAATGAGTCATAAAAGTAAGAGCAGGATGAACTAGAAACTACCTTCAAACATATTAAAGGCAAGAACATGGTTGGGAGTAATCAGTGTGAATTTATAAAGGAGAAATCCTTGCTCAAGCTGATGGCCTTCTATGATGAGATGACTAGCCCAGCGGATGTTGTTTGTCTTGACTTTAGCAAGGTTTTCCATCCTGGGTCCCACAACATTCTCATCTACAAACCAAAGAAGTGTGGACTAGAGAAGTGGACTCAGAAGCAGCTCAAGAGCTGGCTGAACTGGCAAGCTTGAAGGATTGTGAACCGTAGCACATAGTTTGGCTGGAGGCCAGTCACTAGTGGTGTACACCAGGGTTCAGTGCTGCAATTGATACTGTTTAGCACATTTTTTAATGACCTGACCTTTAATACTCTCAGGCGGGAGCATACACTAGAAAGTTTGTGTATGATATGAAATTTAGAGTAGTGCTTGATAGATCAGATGGTCATGTTGTTATTCAGAAGGACCTCAGTGGACTGAAAAAATGGTCTGACAGGAACCACCATCGTGGTGTTCAACAAAGGGAAATGTCAAGTTCTGTCCCCGGGGAAAGTTAGCCCCAGGCACCGGGACAGGCTGAGGAGTGAACAACTGGAAAGCATCTTTGTAGAGAAGGATCTTGGAGCCCCAGTGGACACCAAGCTTATCATGTGACAGCAAAGCTTACTTGCATAAAGGAAAGTCAAGAGTATCCTGGCCTTTGTTAGAAAGAAGGTTGACAGCAGGCAGAGAGGCCTGATCCTTTCCCCTACGCTCAGCCCTGTGTCTGTTTTGAAGCACCTAATGCAAGGGAGACTGGATGAGTCCAGCAAAAGGCCACAAAGACAATTAGGAATTGGAGCATTTTTTGTGCACGAAGAAGCTGAGAGCTGAGACTGTTCAGCCTGAAGAAAAGAAGGCTTATGGAGAAGCTTATCACTGTGTATAGATAGCAGTAGAGAATAAAGAGGATGGTGCCATGCTCCTCTCAGTGCCATCCAGTGGAAGTAAAAAAGGCAATGGGAATGAATTGAAATATAGTAAATTCCATTTAATTCTGTAATTCATTGAGCTGCCTTCCTAAAGTGATTATATATATCCAGTGACAACAGGAAATTTAAATAAACAAATTAGATGCCTAATTTTTGGAGCACAGGATAAAATGCACCCTGTATAAATGAGCATTCTTCCCCAAACTGATTTAATGATAACAAAACTATCTATCTATGTATCTGCCTCATGATCTTGCTTATGCCTGTTTGCACATGTACAACATACATAAAAGTAGTCAAACCTCCCTAAGGCATTAACCACTAAGGTACTGCCTCTTTGCATCATGAAGAACATTTTTTTATTAGAGAAACATTAGTTCAAGAAAAGTGAATTCTTGACTTCTCTTCCATAACTGCACTGTGAGCATGGCTGTTCCCTAGCTTTGAGAGCCTAGTCATTTTTCCATGCATGTCACAGGGAATTGCAGTCTTCTGAAATATAATTCTGAACAACTATGAGGTGCAGTTATTTACTTTTTTTCCTAGTGATTCCTAAAGTCTGCTAACTCCTTAAATGACAGATCTTTTCTGTAAATCTAGTTAATTTTCTGGATGTTGTCCAGGTCAATATCAAACTATACAGAATTGCAATCAACTGGGAAATGCAAATAAGAAACAAGAACGTTCCACCATAAACCAACAAAAACAATTCAGTATCTAACAGGCTGCTCTTAGCAGTAATTGCAGTGTTTCAAAGTAAACACTGTGTAATAATGTGTAAAGACATTTCCTTAGGCCTCAGAAATATGATCTATTATTAGTTATCAAAAATCACTAACAACTCTGCTGGTGTTGGTCAATAAAAATCAAGTCAAAAGTCCCAAGGTGCTACTGACAATGTTATCCAATATAATGTTCTACTCTTAGTGTGGAAGAGAATTCAAAGTATTTGTTTTCCCAGCTGACAAGATACATAAATATGAAACTGAAACTGGAAAGTAGGAAACAGCTATTGACAAGAGGTAATATAAGGCATGTGAATTGTGGTGCACACTTCAGTACAATTGTTTAAAATAAAACTGGTAGAATGAGAAGAAAATAAGATTTATAGTGCATGAGAGTTGAGAAATATTGCCTACACTGAAAGGAACAATTCATTGCCTATGGAACAGTGTAGTGAAGATGTTACAAAGACAGTTTAACCATAAGTGATTAGTTTATGTAAAAGAGCCTGATTTTGCTTATTAGGTTGTATTGAATTCCAAAGCATGTACAACAACTTACTGTATTTAAATATATTCTCCTATTAATTAGTTACTGAACCCTGAAAAAGACAACATTTTTGCTGTGAACCTAAATGAAAGAGGATTATATACTTTCTTTGGTGTGTGTTCACAGCTCCATTAAATTTCTATCCAGGAATCATGATTTCTTAATCATGTATTGCCAAAGGATAAAAGGGGGCATATGCAGATTCATTGAGTAAGGAATTCATTGAGTAAGTCCCCTCTCACAAAGGAGGGGTCTTTGTCCTCTCCCATATTCTGCAGTTTGTTATTTTTAGAGAAAAAAGATCTTTTTCAGGGGTCTGGACCTGAATTGACTAGACCAAAATTTTATCAGAAATAGAAACACAAATGTCAATGTCCCACTACAGATAAACAGGTGACATTCATTGGAGGCCCTGAGCATGTGTGGAGTCAATGGTTGAAGGTGTGCTAAAGCATCTTAGGGGACCAGAATGGTCTAGTGAAAGGTACCCCTGTACATGGGAGGGGGATTGGAACTAGATGATCTTTAAGGTCCCTTCCAACCCAAACTATTCTATGATTCTATGATTCTATGAATTTGACCAGGAACAGTTTATATGCTATGGGGAAGTCATGATAAGCAATCACACTAGTGTTCAGTTTACCTTCCTACTGGGCTCAAAATGCCACAGGTACATCTGAATTTGAGGAAACAGTTTCTACCCTTCCAGTGATCTTTAGGTGACCAATGAAGTTAGATCTGCTCCTTTTACAAGAAGACAAAAAGCAGTTCATACCAATCTTTGTACTAATAGAGCATATGAACACTGTATAGCAACTGGGAACAAGAAGAGTGCCAATTCTAGTTTCAGTCACAAAATAAAAAGTAAAACTCCAAATATGACTTTGCACAAAATGCTACTGCTCACTATCCACTTTTTCCTGACTTAGAGATGAAAAGCATATAAAGTAGCACTCAGCTTTTCTACAGATACATGGATTAGCTGCTGGTAAATTGGCCTGTGGTGTTTCCTGTTGATATTGTTAGATTGAACAAGAACTTTTGGGATGGGTGATGTTGTCTTTGGCAAGTAGGTGTGACTTCACACTCTCTCAAACCACACCTTCTCTGAAGTGGAAGCTGCAAAACTGTAGCACAGGGATTTGTTGACTTGCTTCTGGAGTGTCACTGGCAGAAAAGAAGGCATAAATGGAAGCATAAAGTGCCCATGCACGGATTTTGGCATCTCACAGAAATGCATTGTGCAGACCTTGTAGGCTATAATCACTGCCTGAACTAGATGTTGTGACTCTCCATTTGGAAACTTGCAGTTATGTCTATTGACTGTAGAAAGCTTAGACCTCTCACTTACAGACTATGAATTTACCCAGACATTTCCTACTTCACACTAGAGATAAACTTGAGGGAAATTCCACAGTAATTTAAAATGAGCAAAACCAGCTTCCAGATCTATGCAGTCCAAGACTCTGTTCCAAGTGTTTTTTCTGACTTTTCCAAATGTTTTTAGGGCTACCATGATATTCAGAGCTGCAGGCTCAGAGCTCCTTACTCCAAAGGGTAAGGAGACAGTAATGAGGAGAGGAAATCCTTTCTCCGAAGTTTGTCACAGTATTTTTCTAGGCTTGTTTTATCTAATGTTAGAAAACATTGAGGATTGATCTATTGCTAGTAGGAGCTTCTAGTCTCGGGCATATTCTAAAATTAGATGATGTTAACACCATTTCTACCTTCATGGCTAAAGAGAACACACTGGAAGAGTTATCAGGATGTGGCACTTGAGGCATACATGAGTTACCAGCCACTAAAATACATTTCCCATGGCAGGTTACATTATGCTGCCAGCTCTGTAGAATCTACCTGGGTACAGGAGAGCGTGTAAGGTTTTAAGTGAGGATGTTCAGAGATATGGGATGACCTACACATAAAGAACAGTAAAATTATCCAAGACTCAGCTGGGAACAGAAATAACTGAAGAGGAGGGTGTGGTAGAGAACAACAGATCATGAATGACAAAAAAACCCCAAGAAAAATAGTGTAGGTATGAATTAATTGTTCATTCTCCCTTATAAAAAGAGGGGTAGCTCAAGGAACTTAGTGAACCAGGTTCACCACAAATAGAAAGAGGTACAAGAGCTTTTTTCTTTCTCTATGGATCTGGACTTCCAGGCCACAAATATTCCCATACTCTTTTCCAGAGTCTTTCCTCAGTGCCTGCCAGGAATATAGTGAGTGTTAAAAATTTTTTGGGGGTTGGGAAAACTGCACAAGTTAATGAAGGAGAAATCCTTTGAGTGTTAGTAAATATGGGGACACTAAATTTGCTTGAAGAAGTTCCTAAGACGGTGAGAGGAGTTTTAAAAAGTACAATACGCATTCAGTCTAGTCTTACTCATCCGTAAGTATCTGCTATTGGCCAGATTTGAGAACATGACCCATTGACACTGTTCTTCTTTTATATTATTACTAGTGTGTTATCAGAGCTCTCTGTGCCCTGGAAGTATTCCCATCTGATATTTATTCTGCAATGTAGTCGTGAGACCCTTGGGGTGGTTTTTGCATTTGTAAATGTTGTCCAGTTCTTTCTCACCTTCTTCAAGGTGTGTGCTACGTGTTTTAATACATGAATCCAAGTTCTCCCTGATACTCATACAGATCCAAAGAAGGCTGTAGTCTGCAGGGTCAGTTGTCTCTGAAACTTAGGAATATTTTATTTCTCATTAGAATATATTCACCAGAGAGGAAGAAGGGTTAAAAAGCCTAAGAAAATCGATAGGGTGCTTGACAGGAAAGTTATGTTATTTGAAAGATACACGATTTACAGACCTTAATGCTCTGTAAATGTTTATTTCATTGATTTTTCTCCCACACCCTTTATAGTGTCGTTATGTATGCCTATCAGAAACCACACTTTACAGGCATTTTTACTGCAAAAATGAAATAAAGACTGAAAAGTTGGATGACTACAAAAATATTTCTAATCGAAGATATTGTGACTATATACTCTGTCATAATTAACATCAAACATAAATAAACTGAACTTATTCCCAGCTACATGTAGTGCAAAAGTCTTTCTGAAATTATATTATTTTCGGTATTAGAAAACCAGATATGCTCAGTATACATATACATGATATTAAAACATAATCACATCTTGTATTCAACCTCTATTATTAGAAAATAATGTGGCTTAACTGGGATGAAATATATGTAGTAGATTGACCTCCACTTCACTTTAGTTTGTAGCTTGAGGTACTATTGAATCAGAACCAGACATATATAAAAAAGATTGAACACAATGTCTGCAAAAAATAGTACTAAGATTGACACATCAAGCTCTCAGAAGTTACGAGACTGAATAAGGTTGCTTGACCAATTAATTTTGCCTTCTTTTCTCAATTCATTCTTGTACAACAATGATATTTTTCTCCTAAAGATTATTCCTTTGTTCAGTGCACAGGAATGAACAAGGCTCACTTGAAATATTGCAGTTCATTGAGAGAGCATCATGTAGCTCAACTATGAAAAGGCAAGAGGACTAATGGGGAGCAAAGGAGTAGCAATGCAACCTTTTTGTCTTCTTCTATACAAATGTACACATAAAGATAGCTGTATAGGTAGAGAATACATAGATTTTAAAAAGCGAGCTGAGGAGTCTTGATCTGTAGTGTCACTTTTGTACCACCCTAAAAAGAGATTTTTCAGAAAATGCTGAGTGTTTTTCTTCCTCTAGTGGTTCCCTTCAAGGCATCTCTTGATAGGTACACAGGGAATAATATACCTCAAATCATTAGTCACTAAAGAAAATGTTGGTCATCACTCTTTTCTTAATAAAAGACCCAAAAAGACATTTTAGACCTTAAAGATTTCTCTGTGTCCTCTTAGTTGCTGAATTTATGTCAAAATAATATTATCAAACATTTTCCTGACAAAACGGGGTTTTGATCAATACAGTGAATGTCAGATCTGCAATGCTAAGCTTAGGCAGATTTTTTTTTTATGTAGTCCTTTTTGCCCCCATAATATAAATGTATTTTTAATGAGTTTGTGTGGTTTTTTCTGTAAACTTTTCTGTGTTATTTACGTTCAGATTTCCCCTGAGTCAGGCTTTTTTTTAGCACTGCCTATAAAGATCATTTCATTTTTGATTTATTCATGGCCACAGCAAAACCATATCACTTATGGGAAATACACTTCTGAGGAAATAATTTACATTATAGAAATTAATGAATTCTACTATAGGGTTTAACTTCTTAAATTGCTAAATCGGCAAATGTTCAAAAGTGCCAGGAAGTACAATTCTGTGTTACCTGAATGGGGATGCATTTTGCACTGCTTTTTACACATTCCCGTATAATTTCGTGTTAATTCTCCAAGACATTTTGCATCTGAGTTGTTCTGCTACTTATTGGGTAGCTTTTGGGAAAAAAACACAGCTAAATGTAGCTGTAATAATTCCTATTATCTTTAGCTCAGAAAATTGGAATTGTGTCTCCTGGATTGTTTGACCTTTACATAGAGAATGTGGAGAGGATTAATTACATCAGGGAGTTATTAACATTAGCCAATATATTGTCCATACACCTGAACTTAGCAGTTTAAAGAAGATGTATCTTGAAACTCCCTTCTTTAGATCCAGGGCAGCTCTCTGCATTCTCACTTTAATGTGTTTTACATAAAACAGTCACCAGGCAAAAAGATACCCTTAGAAACAGAGATCAAACTATATGATCTTTCCTCTGCTCTGGGAAGTATCTTAGTGCACGTGGGAAAATTAAGACTAAGTCTACCCATAGAGCAATTAGCTCTGAGTCAATACTAATTTTTTTTTTTATTTTGCATTGTGCTACAGTAGTATTACCTAGATAAAATGCATCAGTTCTGACATCGACTATGCCATTAACCCTCTGTCTTGTTTGATTTGGTCCTATCTCCAAAATGGCAAAATAGACCAAATAAAAGCATACTCAAAAATAAAAAAAAAAAGAGGTAAAGAACAGCTTCTACTTAAAAAGAACAATACACTGGAAATCTTCAGTCCTGAGATTTATGAAATTAGAGTAATATGGAAAAGGTATGTTTCATCATCTAGTACTTCAGTACTAGAAGACATGACACTAAAATATCAATAAGCAGGCATTTTGTGTTTGTGTCTTTGTCTATTTGAGTTTCTGTTTGTTTCCAACTTATTTTTCATAGAGATGAAAAATAACTGAATTGTGTGATCATCCAAAGAAGTTCTGAACTTTCCCTAAAATGGGCAAGTTCTTGGTGAAGGAATAATAGTACTGGTGATAAGCAGGAAGATAGAACCTAGAATCCCCTTGTACATGATTATTTCTAATACTCTTCAATAGAAGGAATTCTGGAAGACACCAAGGTCAATGAAGAAGGAGGGAGAAGAGGTGCTTCAGGCACTTAGAGCAAAGATTCCCCTACAGCCTCTGGAGAAGACCACGCCATGGAGCAGATATCCATGCTGCAGCCCATGGATGATCCCACACCAAAGCAGGTGAATGTGCCCTGCAGGAAGGTACGGTGTGTGGACAACCCTAGATTTCATTCCTGTGAGGAACTGTGAGGGATCCACACAGAAACAGTCTTTTCCTGAAGAAATACATTCCATGGAAAGGAACTACACTGGAGCAGTTTGTGAAGAACTGCAGCCTCTCGGAAGGATCCATGTTGAAGAAGTTTGTGAAGGAATGTATCCTGGAGGAGTGGAAGAGCTTGAGAAGGAAGGAGTGGCAGAGATGAAGTGTTATGAACTGACCACAAATCCCATTACATCTCACCATGCACCACTTGGTAAGAGGAGGTACAGACTGTAGGAGTGATGTTGAGCCTAAAAAGAACGGCAGGATGAAGCAAAGGTGTTTTTAGATTTGTCCTTATTTCTTATTATCCTCTCTCTTATTAATTGCCAATACATTGAATTAATTTCCCCAACTTGAACCTGTTTTGCCCATGACAGTAACTGATAAGTGATCTCCCTGTCCTTACCTTAACCCACATGTTTTTATTGTATTTCTCCACCTGTCCTGTAAGGAGGGTGAATGATAGAGTGGTTTGGTGGTCAGCTGGCAGCCAGCTAAGGTCAACCCACCACAGAAATAAAGGACAATATCTCAGGGAAATCCTAGGTGATTACCACGAATGGTCTCTGCCAGTGGTTTTAAGTTCAAGCCAATTTTGTTGAACAAACTAATTCCAGAATGCGGATGTTCTTTGTCTTATAACTGCAGTGATATGTGAGTGCATGTATAAGCAAATCAATTCTAAGAAGGGAAAAGCTTTTAAGAAGTGGGTGACTGAGATCTGTGGTATGGCCACAGAAAGATTCTGTGAGACCATTTAATTGAGTTCTAAAAAGCCCAAGTATATTTCTATTGCATATTGTATTCATTTTATAATTTAGTTCATTTTTCTTGATCAAATTGGTGCAATGTTGCAGATTTGGCATATAATGACAATAGTTGTGTGTGTTATAAATGTATTATACTGGAATAGCTTAGAAAATCAATGGTGATATTATATTAGCATGCTACTAGCTGCTGACTCATGTCATGACAGCACAATGCAGCATATTTTTGTGTACATTAGGGTATTCTGTTTAGAACTGACTGCTATTAGATGTCAAGAATGAAAGATGCAGACGCATGTTATTGATATAAGAAATTAAATGCAGTAACATCAAATAGAGAAGTTTTTAAATGGATCCAGAATAAGAACTTTGTCTTACCAGTGGCCCCCTACACTAGGCAATCCTTTGGGATGAAAGAAAAGACTGTATTAGTAAAAAGAGATTCCAAAACAAAATGTGGCTGAAGGCTCCATGTTTCAGTTTCACAGTGATTTTTAACAGCAGCTTTCAAATCCTCTGAGTCTGTGTTTCCCTCCTTTTGGCTGTCATTCTAGTAAGTCTGAGGTTCCCTTCCAACCAGCTGAATACTGGTTCTAGCAAAGTGTGATGGGGACCCAAAGAGGGTACATTAAACATAACCCTCAACCTTACAGTTTTTACTGCCAGAGCCCAGCTGGGATTCCTTACATCTCAGGCAGTGCACCTTAATGCCTCTAGCTCCCTGATGGATATTGACCTTCAAGCCTTGTCTAGATCTTAAGAAGACCAAGGTAAAGATGTTCCCTGATGTCCGTGAGAACTGTTTTCACCTGAACCAATGTATTACTGAAGACATTAAAAAATATAGTCAGGTGCAGTAAACCTTGCATTTTTACAGACACCTCCCACACCTTTTTGATTTCTCTTCTGCACTTTCCCTGATTCTCCTCTGCACAGAGAGGATAATTTATTTTAGTGAACTAATACAAGCTTAAATTAAATGTTTCTTTAATTTAAGTTATTGGATCCAGGTTCTGATTCTCTATTGTTGCCATCAATGCAATCTCCCTACCAAATATAGTCCTTTAAAAAACCAGCCAACCAAGTGGATTATTATTGGTGCCTACAGTATTACATCATGAAAATTTGCATGTTTTAGACAATTTAAAATGGAGTTAGGTGCAGTTCTGTTATGGCAAACACCACCAACATGTTACATTGTACAGGTTTTAAGGATGCAATGAAATTGTACTCAGTATGAGTAACATATTAGAGATTATTGCTTATTACTGTCAGTAACATTCAGAGAAATATCAGATCAAAGTTTATTCTGGCCTGCAATATAGACATTTAATACATGTTTAGAATGATTCAGATGAAGTCTGTATTAGCATAAGAACTATAAGGTGGCAACATTTTGCTTCTGGAAAAAAAGATGTTTTCTGTTAATTGGTGGTATTACATGTGTGCTTGTTCACTTTTATGTATGATGGACCATTTGGAAGATCAGAGCAAGATTAAGAGATACCTTGTAAAGACATAGTGGCATTACAGTGATTTTTTTTTTTTGGTAATGGTATATTGTCTCTGAAGTGATCATTTTAGAAGAGAATTGACTCTTTCATACATTTGTAGAATATTCTGGAGACTACTAAATATTTCAAAGCCACAAGTGAATGACTTTCTGTTGATAAACACCTGTTTCATAAGTGAGACTCAAAGAAGAAAATATATTTATTCTATTTAAAGGCATATATATATTGACACTTCAGTCCATATTTATGTGTACAAATGAAAGCAACTTTGCTTTCAGAGTCTTGGTTCTTTTTAATATTATTGTCCACCAAGTACTCTAGCTTCCCAAGGACTGGAGCTAAATATACACTAAATCTGGATTTCTCAGTTTTCTTCTGCTGATTCTTTGGGTCAGTTTTCCAAAGACCCACATCCATAGATCATGTTTTGTGATTGCTGACTTTCCAAAACCAATGCAAAATTGATCTTTTGTGTTTCAGTTGTGCCACAAAAGTCTGGCTATCTATTAAAAAATAAATGAGGCCTTAACACTCACTTAAGCATCTAAATATAGTTTTGAATACAGGAGTTGTTCTGACTGACACATAGAAGAGTTGTTCTATTTCCATTTTGATTTCCATCATGGTTAACATTTTACATTTGTATTAATGCAAAGCATTCTTGTGTAAAGGATATTAAATTTTATTTTGTCGATGATCTTCAAAAATATTTTCATTTTATATTTGCAAATGGATAGAATAATGAAGACATAAAGGGCACACTCCAAAAAAATTAAACTGATCAGGTAGGTCTTTTTATAAGAGGATTTTACAGGAGAATTTTGTATTACCAAAAAATAAAAATGGGAAAAAACCCCTAAGATGGATTCATGTCTGTAACCTTTGGAAGAAAAAGAAAGAATCTCATACAATTCTTGCATGAAACTTTTGAGGTATGACTTATTTTTGAAAGCTTTCAAATTATACAGAATTCTTTATGACTTATGACAAGGTTGGTGTTTTTTTTGTTGTTTTGGTTTGGTTGAGTTGGGTTGGGTTTTTTGTTTGTTATTTGTTTGTTTGGTTTTTAAAAAATATTTAATTTTATTGATTGTTTCAAAATCACATCCTCTTTGTAGTCTGAGATTTTCTATATTTCAGCCTCTGGGTTCATTTAGACCTTTTATCTTCTAGATAAAGGAGGCATTTGTAGTCAAAGAGAGCTCTCCTGCATGACAGATACAGGCCTTAAACAGGCCATCTCTTACACACTTGTGGAAACAGCTTCTTTTATCTTTCACTATATATCATGACTTCTAAGCCACAAAAATTTCCATCCTCTCTTTTCCGGGGTCTTTCCAATTAGCAATACTCAGTTCACTTGGGATTCTGATCCTCTGGTATAATTGAAAAATCACCTATTATTTCAATTATTCTTTTCTCTATAAGTTCCTTCAGTGATGTCTTCTTATCTGGCTATACTCAAATTTTCTCAGACAAGTTATATTTATTGCCCACAGTTACTTTCAGAAAGAAAGTTTCCTTGTGTAATTTTATTGTTCCATAGATAAGCCATAGACTACGAAAATTTATTAGTAATAAAATGTAGTTTGAGTTTATAACATAAATAAAATTTCAGACAGTTACTCTTTTGACTCTAAAAATTAATTTATCAATTTAAATATTTCATTTATTACTTTGTACTTTTATAATATAGCAATGTATTATACATTCCAGTGACATTCTTTTTTTAGAATTAATTGCTTAGATGCTATTATGGTAAGCACAATAAATGAAGTGACTGAGTTTTAAATAACTAGGTAATGTGTTTATCAAACTAACATTTCAGATAGTTTAAAACTAGAGTAAAGAGGTCATTGGATATTATTATATGTAATTTCTAGACCTGTTTCTAGGACCATAACTCAAAAAACTAATTATGGAGAATTCTGAATAATAAGAACTGATTTAGATTCTTGCACAGGTTCTAAGAAACTCAGACTCAGTCCTGTCTTTATCAAGAGATAGTTAAACACCTCACTTCTCAGAACATTGGTATTACATTTCTGTTTCTCCCCTTTGAGACATTTTCAGTTTTTGTGGAAAAAAATTATCAATCACTACTGTAGAGATCTTAGGTTGACTTTGGTATGTTTTAAAATGCAATTTTGGTTTAAAATCCACTCTGCTTTTGATTGTATTTATCAACAGTGTAAACATAAGAGAAGATTCTGTACATATTGGTAACTCACGAGTTTTAAAAAATATGTTTTTTAATTTAAAAATTACCTTAAAAACCCATTTATGATATGTTTGAAACATAGGGAAAACTAGACTTGATGCAGATAAGGCTAGATAATTTATTTACATCCTTAAATAAATTAAAAAGTTAAATTGGTTGAGGACTGTCGCACGTTACTCTTGGGGATGGTCCTGTGAAGAGCTAAGGGTTGGACTCGATGGTCCCCTCCAACTCAGCATATTCTGTGATTTTTAACTCAAAATATTGACTTCAACTATATTGAGATTAAAATTCACAGCAAATCTTCCATTCAGAGTCAGAACAGATCAGCACTCTATGTACGGTTTGTGGACTATGGGGACAGAAATAGAGCACTCGATCTGCTGTCCCCTATAACTCCAGTTGTAGCATTTATTTTTGTTTAATTCTCTATGGAGACCAAATATTTTTATCTTATTAAGTTTATAAAATCATCCATAGTCTTGATCTGAAAGACAAAGTGATGGAGATGACACCATAGCCCCTGATTACTGATTACTCTTACACTTAAATTAGAAATGAAACACACATCTTTGCATTTAAACAGTTTCGTCTTTGAGCTATTTGTCCTTATTAAGAATTCCTAAGGTACTTTAAGTAACCTATGGCCTATGGGGATTTCTCCCATAGGTACACCAACCTCACAATTGAACCACTTCCTTGTTTTTAAATACACAAAAGAATGTCATTAGCATTATGAATTTGTACTGAAACAGGTAACATTTGAAGTTTATTGTTCTAAATGGGAAGGCAATTTTTTTAGACTTGTGCAGGAGATTGTGGTAAAATTAAGAGTATGGATCATTATATTGCTAAACAGAAGGCAACTAATAGCAGCTAAGGAATAAAGAGGGAACACCATCCACATGTACTTCATCATGAGAAGTCTGATTCATTAGCTGTGCAAAGAAGGTGCTTGCTTTGAAATGCTTATTTCCTAAAGATCTTTGAGGCATTTATGCTTAGTCCTATATACATAAACACAGCTAAGAATAGGACAACTATTGAGCTATTGAACTATTTCACATTTCCATCTATAAAAATATTTACAAAGTATGCCTATAAATAAAGCAGATAAATTTAAAAACATATTTTGCTCTTCCACTATGGCTATTTGCAAAAATAAGATGTTATTTAATGAGAAAATTAGCATGCTATGTTATTAGTTTGCTTGGTTTTTTTTAAACAAAAACAGACCTACTGCTGGCTTTTATGAAGAGCCTGTTCCTAGGAGTATCGGATTCATAACTTTAGAGATAATAATGTTTAGATGGATCCTTTCAAAAAAGATACAATACAATAATTTTTGCTTTCTAATCCTTAATTTATGTATGAAGAGACAAGTGGTACAAGCCAATATGAGCAAGAGTGAAGGAATTCTGAGTATGTGTGTTGATAAAATGTTAAATGCAGTTTGGATTCATCTGCACTTACACAGTGCTTAGAAGAGATTTTCAACCTTAGAATTTTGACCTTATTCTGAATTCAGGACTTTATGTTTCACTCTAAGAAACCAAAGTCTTTCCTAGGTCTTTAAATTTCTTATTACAGTCAGAAAATGAAAACATGAAGTTATTCCACTGCTGAGGATAGTGATATCTATTTATAAAAAAAGAACAAAACCTGATCCTCTCAAAAGGAAAACCTTAAAAAACATATGGAATTGTGTGAGGTTCAATTCATTAACTCATTGAACTTACTTTCACTTTTTGCGGGTTATTTGGGGGTGAAAGGAAAACAAAATGTTTACTAAGAAGGACATTCTGAAGAGCAAACAAGCTACTAAGTGTGAGAAAAATTCAGAACATGGAATTAATTTGCTTTTTCTGTTTGCTAGAACTTTGTGTCCTGCAGAAAACATTTAGGCTTTGGAGTGTAACATATTTTAGTCAATAAAGCAATGCATCACTGAGTGAAGAACAAGATTAATTTTAAAAAGGGCTTTGTACTATGTTTCTTAGCCAGAGTATTTAATTTGTCAACAAACCTAATTAATGGACAAAGCTAATGCTGGAAATCATGGTAGTGCATTAATTTAGCACATCTATATCTTTGATGTATAATGCATACCCTTGAGACAAAAGTAGGCACAATTCACTGAGACACTCCATTTTGGAATACTGGAGTGCTGGGATTTTAAGCTCAAGGAGATGCATCCTTGGTTCTAATGTAAGTACAACTCTGAATAAGACATGAGCAGCGCATAGCTGGAAAATTAGATGTCTTACTAGAGGAAGTAGGTATGGATACTAGAGAATGTAGCCATGGGTATGGGTCGTCTGTTGAATAAACACCCAGATAAGAATGGATTCTTAGTTGTACCTTTGTCACCTGAAAAACATGGAAAGTTTGCTGCATTATTTTGGCAGTGTTGGTATAGAGGGAAGAAGGAGGATATAAAATTAAGTCCATATCTAGTCCCAAATGGATTTATGCTTCACAGAAGACTGTAAACATGAAAAAAAAAATCCTCTAAGAACAATGAGAAAATAAAAAATCAGGAATTATGACTTTTGGTTTTAGTTCTGTGAAATATGTCACCTGTTTATAACAAACTTTGAAAGATTCCATTTGGTGTTGCAAGGTTCTGACTCTTCTTTTTTTTTTGCTCTGCTCCTAGTTATGTTTTCTACAGATAAATTGGTTTTGGCCATTAACCCGTTTTTATTTTTGTATCTTACAGTCATTCCTTGAATTGCTTTTCTCTCTTGCTTATTGTTTTCAGGTAGAGTTAAGACAAAGTTTAAAAAATAAAGTTTTTTCTCTAGAAGTGTAGAAAATACAGTTTATCTTCTAAAGTTCAAGTGTTTAAAATGTTCTTACAGAATATATGGAACTCTAAATAGTTGTCTTTAAACATAATTTGTGGGTCTACCACTGTACATATGTGGAGAACAGAACTGCCTTTATACTGGCATTGGTGGAGTGAGTAGAAGGTGTTTTATTGAGTTTTGTCCATTTACACTGTTGCCCACCAGTGACTGTTTTTAGTGATAGAGCATTTATTCACTTTTTGTTCTTTGACATGTCCATTCAATAACACCTTGAATAGATTAACTGGTGAACATGGATAATAAATATTTTGCTCCAGAAGATCCATTCTGATGAACTCTACCAGTTGTATTCTGCTCTAATCTATTAATACATTCATTATACATTGTAAAGAAGTTAATATTTAGGCTTTTAAAACTACAATTATTGCTCAGACTGTTTCAATTAGATATTATAATGAATATTTTTTTTTTCTTTTCTATGGTATAGCACTTTCAGCCTTTATCCAACAACTTTTCTTCCATTTCTACAGAACTACATCAACAGTTTGAAGTCAGGCCAGTTCAACCTGCTAAAGTGTGAATAACTTCTTGTTTGAAGTGAGTGCGATGCTCATGTAATTTCTTTCTTGTTACTAATTTAATACCTATGTTAACAGTAAGGGAAGCTGAGACTTTGAAGAGAAAGGATAAGACTCTGGCTTAAGCTGAGCTTGCGGAAGGAAAAAGGTTTAATTATTTATATTTTCTTTTTCTCTATACCAAATCAATAATTAAATATTAATTAAATATTTTTGCTAAAAAAAATAAGTGAAAACACCTGAGTTGAGACTATTTTGACCACAATAGTCACAAAATGAACAGTAAACAAAATAAAATCTACACAAAGTGGCTCTATCTGGCTATATTCATATATCTGAAGAAAGAACTATTTCCTTATACCTTAATGGTGTATTAGAAAAAAACCTAATTACAGTTCTCAGAATGACACTTAACAATGGATGTCATTTCACCATTCTGGGGTGCATGGGAAGGATGCCTCTGTAATGAGGACAGGAATGTTGCACGGTGAGTGCCCTGCTAGAAGTTACACACTATACTACATGTGAATTTGTAATATCAGACATGCTATGGACCACTAGTTACCATCCTTTATGATAAATCTGCCCTGGAAGCTAAATTCTAACACCTAGTAACCTGTTCTGAGGACAGTCACAATCTTCAAGTTATTTTACGTTTTTGGTCCACCTGCTTTCTGATTTCTTCTCCCAGCCCTTCTGCAAGGTAGAAAATTCCTATTTTTTCATTCTGTGCTGTGCACTACTGCAACAGGCCAGTCTGCTTTAGTTCTAGAGTGCAAATTAGCTCCTACTAGATTCCCAGCCTCTGTTCTTCTCTGTTTATTCAAGCATCTATCACTGATATATCTAGGCAAAGAGACATGTATAATTCTGTCTTTGAGCAGGCTCAGTTAGTCACAGAATTCCCTGGATGCACTCAGCTCTGCTCTAGGGTTATGTGTATTTCATTCAAGCTCTTATTCTCTTGTATATACTTTATCAACTTGATTTCTCTGTTTGCATGTACTTTATGACATTTTGTATGAGTAGTAATAAAAGAAAAAACATCCTCAGTCCCGGAGATTCTTTAGAAGTACAGCCAGACTTTCATTTGGAAATCTCTTGTGAGCTGTGTTTCCACATGAGATATCCAATGACCTTGGCTTTCAGCTGCACTTGAAAGATTTTGAGAATGATTTGTTGTGCTTCAGCTCAGTATTGGTCTTCCTACTTGTATTGGTTTCCTTCAGATCATTTGCAGCAAAGGTGAACTGTGTGATATAGGACAAGCCAACCAGACTGAAGAGACTATGTCAAATCCTATGCCACTCTTATGACAGTGCATTATTTAAGTGTATATGAATATAATGCATTTCTCCCCAGCAGAACAGAGGAAATCTCTATATAACATGAATCACGTGTCCTATGTGTCTATGTCATAAGCAGTATGACATATATCGCATATAGAATCAGATGTTCAGAGAATCGTAGAGTATCCGGAGTTGGAAGGGACCAAGAAGGATCACTGACATCCAGCTCCTGGTCCTGCGCAGAACTACCCCAAAAATCACACCACGTGCCTGACACCATTGTCCAAATGCTTCTTGAACTCCGGCAGATTTGATGCTATGACCACTTTCCTGGGGAGCTTGTTCTGGTACCAACCACCCTCTGGTTGAAGAATCATTTTCTAATATGCAGCCTATACCTGTCCTGAGTCAGCTTCATACCATTCCCTCAGGTCCTGTCACTGGTCACTACAGAGAAGAGATCAGTGTCTGTCCCTCCATTTCCCCTCATGAGGACATTGAAGACTCCAATGAGGTCTCCCCTCAGTCTCTTTTCCAGGCTGAACAAGCCCAGTGTCCTCAGCTGTTCCTCACAGGACTTCCCCTCCCCACCCTTCCATATCTTGGTAGCCTGAAGTTCATCTGATTCTGTAACTTCATTAAGGTATCACTGCTGATGGCACTGCAATGTTTTCGTGACAAGTTCTACTGTTCTGACATTTTTATCACAGGAAGGAAAATGTTAGTCCTCACTTTTCAGACACTGCTATGTTTTTATATTATCTTGGAATTTAAAACCAACAATTTCTAATTAGAGTTATTTTTACTTTGGCATATTTTGCTGAAATTCCTAATTTTATTAGAATGTTTAGGTAGTTTAGTAGATCCAATAAAATTTCTGTTAACTAATCTTATTATCTGTTCAGCTAGGCAGATTTTGTTCAGCAGCTCTACTGGATACCAGATAATACAACCATGTGTGTGGGAGACAACAATCTTCTGCAAAGCATGATGATGTGTTTGTGTTCCATTCTCTGTAATGAATTCATTGCAGAAACTAATCAGGTGCAGATCAGCATAATTTTGCTGTGATTCACTTCTGGGTTCCAAGACCTTCAAAACCAGTATGTAACGACCAACTATCAGCAGGGAAATCATTTCCTTTGTATTCAAGATAAATTTTCTGTTAATTACTCCTAGTTGTCTGAGGTTGTGTACTGTTGCAGGGTTCAAATTGTGAACAATTTCCATTGCATTTCTGTAGGCCTTGCTTGACATGACTAGAAGCTGTAAGCTGTAATGTTTATGCTTATAGACTGTGTGAAAATATGCAATGTTTATACTTGTTAGCTGTGTGTCTAATTATAAGGTTTGAGAACATAGTATGTTTAGAGCAAGAAAGCCTTGAGAAAGTATAGATAAGGGTGCACCTGCAGATTTCAGAAAGTTCCTAATTAGGAAGGCCTCTACATTCCAACTATGACTTCAGATCGCGTGGACAGAACATCAGGTCCAATGAACTGGAGACATGAGGCGCGTGTACAGACTGAGCTATCCAATCACCTTGTTGTAAGCATGTGCCCAAAACAAACTAAACTGTATAAAAGTTGACTTAATTAAATAATAAATGGAACATATGGCTGACCACATTGGCCTGTATGCCTTATGTTTATACCCCTCCATCAATAGTGTACCATTGTGCTTCTTGCAAATCCTGGCCATATTTCCTGTGATCATACCTCCTTATCTTGGATCTGATGCTATGCTTTTACCTTCTTTTATTGCACTACCAAGATCCCCGCGTACATATTTTTCTATCCCAATAATTTCTCACATCTTTGTATGTTGTATTAAGACTCCTGGCTTGCCCTAAGACAAGTGGATCTGTGAAGTGTCTGTCAGTGAATTATGGAAGGTGGCATCTATCCTTTGCTATACCCTTCAGGTAGTCAGTATCCACGTTGCACAACAGATATGTTTCCTGGCTAGAATTAAGTTTATGGACACTTTCTAAGCCAGCCAAGTGGAGTTTAAACAATTCAGAGATTAAATGTACTTGTTTGTATGTTGGTTCTCAGCTAGTTATGAAATTTGATTCATAATTTCAATTATTTTTCAGCTTCCTGGATTTTTCAATTTCACAGAATAGCTATGAGGACAATAAAAATATTCTCCGGTGTGTCTACATTAATAAAATAATCGGGTTTAAATTAATTTAAGCAAAATGACTGAGACTCTTTATTGGTAAACATGTAGTTTAGCATAATCTGGACCAAACCATCTGTCTTTGCAACATGACTGAGACAGGTTTAGAAATCAGTAGACAGTCTCCAAAGCATCCTGTTCTGGTGGTTGACTTGAAAAGTTAAAACATTTAACTACAAAGATGCAGCCCAAGTTGTTCCTGTGGTATTTATCTGTACAGACGTAGCTGTAGACATGCAGGAAGTTGCCCAGCTGGTGGCTGGAAATGATGCAAGAGTCTTCCACAGTTCACAGAGTAGATTATATTGTAATCTATGAAATATAATATAAAATATAAATGTGCTATTATATATAGATATAAAATATTTCTAATATACAATATATTTTGCTCATGTTTTGCTTTATGCTAGACTTGCTATATTATTAGGTATTATAATGAGTAAAGAGATTCAGAAATGTTCAATAACAAATGGTAATTACAATAAGGGTTTTTTGTATTGTAAAATTAATGCTCCATGCAAATCTTGGCTACATTCTTGAACAGCTGGGCTATCATAATTACTTCATTTTGAAGAAATAAGCATTTGCTAGAAGTGTTTGCAATAATATGGGCACAAATAAAATATTTTTCAGCCACACAGCTTGAAAAATTTTTATGTTCTGACTCACATCAAGCTGGAAAAACAGGGCCCAGCATTTTTAATGATGTCTAGGAAATAGAGGCAATTAATTTTTAAATTGCTGAAAACTAATTAATTGATAGGAAAATAAATAGTTTTTCAGGTCATTCCGTAGAGTGAAGGTCCTAGGAGATGCTTAGTGGCAGAACAGTGCTAGAAATCACTATTAGTAATAAAGAATGTATTACTATTTTGTTGTGAATGCACAGAAGAAATAATTCTGTTTTCCTGCTTCTTCCTGTTTAGTTATACAACAGTTACAAGATAACATTTACCAAACTGCACAGCTTTAATTGAATAATCCACTTATCAATTACCTGTTCTCTGCATGGTGTATTGTGGATAATACTAAAACAGAGGAAAAATGGGATAAATGGGATATATTGATAGTTTGCTTGCTCTGAGATTATGTGCTGAGGAAGCCTTCAGAAATTTATTGTAATTTCTTAAGGAAAGCTTAGAAAGTATAAGGAATACACAGTGGAACATGTTTAAGTATTAAAATAGCATTAATATTTATTAATGAAGTTCTGGAGAATGTAAGGAGGGAGAATAGCAGAGGTAGTTCTGTAGACTTCATATTTTTATGGATCTCATTATTGTAGTGTCCAAAGACCTCACAATCATTATGCATTTATTCCAATGTATATTTAAGATTAGACTTAACACATCTTAAGGTAAGGTAATTGAGCTCTAAAGAAATGAAGATCAAGAGATTTAAACATTCCTAGGTGCCAGTGTCTGAAGGTGAGCAATGAGCTCAATAAATCCTAAAGCAAGATGACAGATAGACTCTCTCCTACACGTGATTGGTGACCCAATTCTTTGGACAAACACTTTCTCTTTTGAACCCTGTCTAATCTTAGTATCAGTCAAACAAGGAAGCAAAAGTAGTCGCATGTAATTTTTCTGCTTCTTTAAAGAGTTGATAGTGATTTAGAGCCAAGGTAGTGCTAGCTTGAATTAAGAGCAATCAAGTGCACCTCCCTCTCTTCCTCTAATGCATCCTACATATTATGTAACTTTCAATATACTATTAATTTCCTGCATTTAAAAGAAGCCTTTAGCTTACAGTACAATTTGCATATTCACAGAATTTAGAGTTGCCTGGAGCAATGATAGTTAGGAATCTCAAGTCCTTTGGATTTTGTTAAACATTCCATTACATGGAATGTTAGTTGTAATATTAGCCGCCATTTTGAATATTCAGATGGGTGTTTCATTTACAGTGGAGAACTCAATCTGTTTGATTTTCTTCACCCTGAGACAAATCCAGCTGAAATCTCCCCAAAGAATTTGAACAAAACACTTGCAGAAGCACATAATGTTTTCTTAGAGAAAATTTAGGAAATTATCAAAAAGTACATTGTCTTTTTCTTGGTGCTTTTGATCTATCTGAAAGGAGGTTGTAGCCAGGTGGGCATCAGTCTCTTTTCCCAGGCAACAAGCAGTAGGACAGGAGGGCATGGTCTTAAACTCTGGCAGGGTAGGTTTAGGTTGGATACTAGGAAGAAATTTTTTACAAAGCGAGTAATCAGACATTGGAATGAGCTGCCCAGGGAGGTGGTGGGTTCACCGTCTGTGGAGGTTTTTAAGATGAGACTGGATGTGGCATTTAGTGCCATGGTCAAGTAACCACAGCAGTGTTGGATCAAGGGTTGGACTTGATGATCTTGGAGGTCTTTTCCAACCCTGTTGACTCCATGATTCTATGATTCTATGATTTATAACTGAATTTCAGAAAGATGGAAATACACTGAGGAAGTCAATGAATTCGAAACCAGTGAATGTATCAAGCAGTTTCAAATAAGCCTGCTGATTTTCTTTATAAATATCCCCAATAATGCTTAAAGAATAAAAAAAAATGTATAGCAAGTTAAGATCTAATTCAGTCTAACAAAGCTGTACAAAATATTTCTATATCAATTATTTAACCTAGATTAAGTAGGGTCGATGAAACTTTCAAGTGCAACAGTTTCTGTTGTAAAGGCTGATGCAACAAAAGCTAAACATTTTCTCAGAGCATTAATTTAATAAAAAATTGGTGAAATATTAATAAAGAACGTCTAAAGAAATAGGGAAATTTGAATTCAGCCTTAGGTTGACTGATGCAAGTCAACTCATGAGATGAAGTTAGCTGGGACTGAACAATCTTCACCCTTCCCCCAGAATGACCCTACATAAGAGATAGAGCGATCTGGGGATAAAGAATTGATGCCTTAAGGTCCATCTAGTTTTTTGATTTTTCTAATTTTCTAATTTTCTTTTAGGCATCAGAATGAAGAGCATGTAAGTAAGAGATAAGACACAGTCAACCATGCAATTTGATCCAAACACCCACATGCATTAGAACCAGTGCTACCAGAAAGGGACATAAATCATTTTTAGTAATTGGATTCCTTATTAAGAGGCAAAAAAGCACCTATTTGACATTCTCTAGAGACGTTTGCTGCCTATTAGGACCTTGCATTCACAGTTGCCCCAAGAGGCTGCCAAGTAGTGGAGCCTACAGATTATCACCTGCTCCTGCTGTTCCACGTAGGATCTAGTGATACTGTGATGAGGGAACTCAGAACAATCAAAAGAGATTATATATGTCCCCCAGAGAAATCTTAAAAGGATGTGGAACACAGGTGGCTCTTTATCCTCCCAGTCAGAGCAGAGGTTTTGGGAAGGAGGAGGTGAATTAAACAGGTGAATATCTTGCTGCATAGCTGGTCCCATACTCAAAGTTTTGATTTCTACCATCAAGGATCTACCTTTGAGAAGCCAGGTCTGTTGAGAGCTAGTGGAATTCACCTGTGGAGTGGAGTGAGAGGGTCAGGCAAAAAGCTGATCAGATTTTAAGGAGAGCTTTCAACAAGATTTATCAGGGGAAGAGGATGAAGAGAAGAACCAAGGGTTGTTGATGCATTAGGAATCAACAGGGACATACCTGTGAAAAGCCTCAAAATAATTAGAGTGTGTTCCTCTGAAAAGGTGACATGGCTGATTGCCTGGATGAAGTGCCTCTCTGCCAATGCATGCATCATGGGGAATAAACAGGAGGAATCAGAAGCCACTGTGCAGCTAGAAATCTGTAAGCTAATCATTATCACTGGGATGTAATGAATCACACTACTGGAGTGGTGCAATCGGTAACTATAAACTATTTAGAAGGGACAAGCAAGAAAGGTGAGGGGGGCAGACGGGTTGCCTTCTATGTAAAAAAAATTGACTGCGCAGAACTGTCTTTGGAAAACAGTGATGAATGCATTAGAAATTATAGGTAAAAATTAGGTGCAAGCCAGTAAAAGAAATCTCATGGTTGGTATTTACTGCTGGCCAGCTCATCAATGTGAGCTTGTTGACAAGCGTTCTTACTTCAACTATAGAAAGCATCATGTTTGCAGTCTCTGATCCTCATGTGAGACTTCAATCACCCTGACATCTTCTGGAAAAGCAGCACAGTATGCTATATGCGGTCCAGGACAGTCAATAGAGTGGAAAAAGGGAAACATCATGCCCATTTTCTAAAAAGATAAAAAGAAGGACCTTGGGAGCTACTGACCAGTCAGCTTCACCTCCATGCCCAGTAAGATCATGGAACAGACTCTCATGGAAAATATATCAAGGCATATGGGAGACAAGGAGGTGATCAGAGAGAGCCAGCGTAGCTTCACCAAAGGCAAATCATGCCTGACTCATTTAGTGGCCTTCTATAGTGCGGTAACAGTGTCAGTGGACAAGGGAAGAGCTACAGATGTCATCTACCTGGATTAATGTAAGGCTCTTGGCATGGTTCCCCACAACATTCTGTCCACTAAATTGGAAACACATGTGTTTGATGGATGGATTGTTAAAAGGTTAAGGAATTTGCTAGAAGGCTGCATCCCAATAGTTACAATCAATGGCTCAGTGCCCAAGTGGAAACCAGTAACGAGTGGAGTTCCTCAAGGGTCTATACTGAGACAAATAGTGTTCAATATCTTCATCAATAACAGAGACAGTGGGATTGAGTGCACCCAGAGCATAGACCCACTCCTCAAGCCTGTCAAGATCCCTCTGGGTGACATCCCTTCCCTTACTGTTACCAACTGCACCACCTATCTTGCAGTGGTGCAAGATACATCTTCAAACTTGCTGTGGGTACTCTAATGCCAGATGGAATCACAAAGTGTGGAACCTGCTGTGCTGTAGGACCAGGGTTATTTGCTGGAAACCAGGATGCAGCTGAGTGCAGAGGCTGCTTTTTTATTTTCCTCATCTATCTTTTTTTAAATTCTTGAACCTTTTTCTTAACATCTGCCTCTGACTAGAGTCAAAATCAAAATTCTGTATTATGCTCATTTTGGGTGTGTTTTATTTTGCAACCCTATATTATTACAAATTCTTTATGGCACTATCTAGCCTAAATCAACAGATAACACTGTCAAATAACTAATCAAGTTCTCCTTATTTGATTAAAACGTGTTTTTCCTTCAACCTTGTGATTTGGAAGGATAATTATTCTTAAATTATCCATTAATCCCTCAAGGACAGGGTTCTGTCACCTTCTTGTTTCACTGGAATATGTTTAATATCAATAGAATAATCTGGAATCCCTAACAGTTGCTCTGCAAAGTCAGACTAAACCCATTTAATCTCTTTCATCAGTTCTGGTGTCCTCAAGTTTCCTTTGAGGAATAAAGAAGGGAAGAATTAGAAGAGAAAATTATCTTCAGGTTTATTTCCACATATTCAGTTTCTGCCATGAAATGAGGTGGGAATTTTTAGTCCTCTGAAAGTATCATTGATACATGTGAAAGTATAAACCATGAAAAACGTCGTCATGCAAGCATTCCCTATTCATGTAGGCAAGATGTTCTTAGTACAAAAACATTTTCTGCATTTTTCTGCTGTTGATAAATGTTTTCAAACTTAAGTCCCAGATCACTGCAACTATAGACTGAAGCAGGTGGACATCTTCTAATGTTCTGATTGTGCTAGTAGAAACATTAGCGAGTTAACACTTATGCCCAGGCTTTCCTGAAGTCCTTAATTTATTAGGAGCCGAATTTTGCCTTTAAAGTATAATCTTCTCTCTTTTTATACTATTGACCAGAAAAAAACCCAGTTTTTATTGACATTGTTTTCCTTTTTCTGATACTTAGAACCTAAAAGGGCAGAAAGTCTCAAAAATGAAAGTTTAAAAATTATTTTCGAACTCATGGGAAAAGTTTCAAAAATGGATAAAAGTTTTGCCCTTATTACTACCATGAATTGTTGATTTACCAATCTTTCAGGGCACAATGGAGTTACATTCCAAAACTCCATTTTTAAACATGAATAAATCAGTTGTAAATGGAAGGTCATAAAGATTGTGGTGTGTTTGTTATGCTCATTTGATAGCTTGTTTAGATGAAAACAATGCTGACTCTTTGATATAAATTTTACTGAAGATTTTTCTATTTTTTAACACAGTGGTTTATTGATTTAATAGTTTTAATCCAAAGGCATGTAATTTGACGAAGTCCCATTGTTTGTGAGTATTTGCAACTCTGCTAATAAAAGCACATACCCTAAATCACAGGATTTCTTGCTAGGACTTTTCAAAGAATTTTGAAATCTGTAATTTTAAAAGAAGTCACTAAAATAATGAAAATATTTTTGCATTACTATGTAATTGAATCACAATGCTATTGATACATTGCAGGTTAATGGAAGACAGAAGAATCCAATCAATTTGCTTATGAGCAAGACTGAGTCTTCATAGGTCCTCTATTCAACTTTAATTACAAGGTCTGAAAAGTGTACTTAAAAATTCCCCTTAATTGTGTAAAGGCAACTCAAGTGTAGGAGTTAGATTAATCTCAGCATAGGTGCACAAATACATGTTTGAGAGAAGCAGCATCAGCCTCCATGATTTATAGTATTTGCTAAGCCTAGTGAATTAATATAATTCTGCAACCCTATTGTTAGTGTTCAAACCTCAGTCTAGTTCTTTCTTTAACTAAGGTTTCTATATTTAGTGCTGAAAAGTCACTGGCTAAGGAAATACTGATGAAATATTGACCTCCTATATGATATGGAGCTAGGTAGTTAGCTGCTTGAGAGTCAGGATCAAACTCTTCAGTGAAAGAAAAGAATTGGGTCTTGCACTTCATATGGACTTGTTCTAAATAATGAAATAGAGCAGAAAGGGCAGTTTAAAATAAATGAATGAAATCTTTCTCTGCTTGGCCAAGGAAAAGAGCTAGATACTGTGAATAGGGAAGCGTTTCAGGATGGTTAGTCCTAGATAATGCATCTCCCAGACTGGCTTTGAATTTAGGGTATATTCTTTTATTACAAAAGCTTGTTTCCTTAGTCTGTGACTGACTCCTGCATGTCTTGTTCTGTTATGAACTAATCTCTCCATGCTTATTAGGGAAAACCTCTGCTCCACAATTCATGGGTTTACATTCTACTACAGGAGTCAGCACTGAAAATTTAGGGTCTAAGATTATCAGTCTCTTTTTTATTCTATCCATTCACATCTGAAAAAAAAAAATCTCTCCTTAAAGTGGTAGAAATCAGATTGCTATAAACACTAGAGTATCTTTGTATATGTGGTCACAGTACTAACCAGTTACAATGAGTCAGAAGTCATCTTAGAAAGTAGAGGCTTGCATTACTTCTGCTTCTGGAAAAGTAAAACTCCAAAACATAACATACACCTCTCTATGTTCTTCCAGCTCTGCCCCAACCTGTTTCTGTCAGTAGAAAAGCAGGGAGGTTGCTCTTGTTTCACCTGAGATGCTACACCGTCAAATTAAACAGATCCTCTCCTTTGATGAGTGTAAAATTCTTGTGTTCAAGGCTTAATGGCTACATCTACAATATTAAATTATTTCACGAGGTGATGTAGAGATATTGTATCCACTCTTTTCAAAACCGTTTAAACTTAGCAGTAGTGCAGCCACATATGCCTTGTACAACTCAACTTTGAACCTTCTTAGAAGAGTTCTTTTTGAGTTCCCCGTGGCCCTAGAGTATAAATACTATTTTTGGCTATTTTTTTCATTGCATTGTCTGAAACTATAAGACAGCTAAGTTGCAGACCACCAGAACATTGTTTTTTTTTTTACATAGTACTGAGTATTTGTGTTGAAAGGTTGGGATGGGACTTCAAAACACTTCAAAAAGTTTGCAGCCAAAGCCTGTTATTGGAGCAGGGTGTAGGAAGTCAGACCTGATGCTATCTTATACTTACTGACTATTGCAAATTGTCCTTGAAATAAACTATCCCAGACTTACCTTAAAGTTTCTTCTCAGGGTAGAGCTAGTTTGCACTACCAAAGACTTCAGGAGAAAATGAACATTTTTGTAATGTTGAGGACTGGGGAACTGGGACACAGGAGTTAACCATGGAGTCAACTTAGCTGATAATGTGGATGTGCAGCATGTCATTCATGCAGCTCCCACGCAGCAAAACTGAAAGCTCTTCCAATATAATTTCAAATGATGAATGAGTTTGAGAATTATACCATCTGCTTGCTGACACAGGGAAAAAATGTGTAATTCACTGAATTCATTATTTCTTCAGGTCTGATAACAGCAACAGATTGTTTGGAGGATGTAAACATCAAAGAGGGAGAAATGTTATTCACAAGGAAATGGCTTCATATGGTGGGATTAAATGAACAGAGTAGGAATGTTAGATGAGGGAGGGGATGGGTGGGCTGTGCTGACATGCAAGATCCAAAGTCCACTGAGATAAGAAATTAGAATATGAAAGCAAATAGTTTAGCATAGAAGAGTTTTGGTAGATTTCTGAAGTTCCTATGTGTGAAGGACAGCCTGGCTTAGAACATACTAAAGAAGGATCGTGTGGACTGGTATCAAAATTAACTGTTTTGAACCCATGGAAATTCCAAAAGTGAGAGAAGAAAAACCTTGACTTGATAATGCAGAAGAACAAGTATCCACAGAATAATTTTGTAGACCTTTTGTAGATGACTGTATCTCTTCTGGATAATCCAGATTTACAAATATGACCAGGGAGAAAACATTGAAGTACTATACCTATGCATGTAAAGGCAATGGTATTGTTCTGATCCTGTGTTGGTAGAGCACATCAGTCAGATCTGAAGCCAAAGATGCATTCGTTTTTAAGTGCTAATGACAAAAATTCTGCCAGACACAATTTTTTTCTTTTCTTTTTTTTTTTTTAAGTATTGGGAGCAATTGTTTGGAACCTCTCTCACTTAACATTTAAAAAATGCCAACAGATGGTTCTTCCTGCATCTGTGCAGCTGACAATTTCAAAATAAGTAGTGCTGAGAGACTCCTGGGTGAAGCTAAGGGACAGGAAAGGCAGCTGTCACTGAATATCTTAATTACAGCATTTACAAAGTTCTAATTAATGTAATGTTGTTTCTATAGCTATATTAATGTAACATCCATTAGTATGTCATTGGTTATACTTTGTGAATTAAATTAGGAATTTGGCACATATAAGAAGTTTGTGGAACCAAGTGTTTGGTCTAACTCTTCAGCATTAGAGGGAGAATACATTTAAAATACAACTTGAAAATATTAAGTCAAGCTTTTAGAATCACAGGTGATATTGGACAGTGGTGGTAGACATTTTATGGCTGCTGGTACATGAATACTTCTGAGCAGTATTTCATAGTGGTGCTGAGAAGACCTACTTTTGAAGTGTGGTGTTTAAGAGGTCAGAAATCAAGAATAATGTAGCTGTGTTTTTCTAGAGAATCAACATTTTCTGGCATTTAAGTTGGTAAATTTGATCAATGAAAACGTTTATAAAAATACTTTTTATAAAAAGCCTTAAAGAAAAGAAATTCCTACTATAAGTTGAAGGAATATATGGATAAACTCTGTGTAGTGTAAGTAAACATCAAAGATAAAGTTGGAGGAAAAGTTTCGGAACTACATTGTTGTAACTTTGATTTCAAGATTATTCACTATTTTTTCTCTCTCCAGAAATCTTTTATTCTGGTACCTGATTAAGGCTTAAAATAATTCTTTCCTTTCCCCTCATATTTCTAAAGTCACATCACAATATCAGAATCAGGCATGGGAGACTGCTGTTAATAACACAGTCCTGCATTTTAAGTACATTCCCTTTCAATATCTGGTGTAATAAAGCATTAGTTTTTCCTTTACCCCTTTATTTCCCAAATGCCACCTGTGTTTGTTCTGACCAGACAGTTAAATATCACTGTGATTTGTTTCCAAAGACTTTCACTAAAATAAGAAAGACTGCGGATGGATACTTTTGCCTGGTAAAGCTGTGTTTGATTGCACAGGGCTACATTCTTCCAACATTCTCCTGATAACTATAACGATTGTCTTTA
>NW_020897702.1:19944098-19978638 GCF_003984885.1 Neopelma chrysocephalum
TTGTCCTGCATTCAGTTTTATACAGCCACATGATATGGCAGGACAAAAGAGTAACTGGAAAGCTAGTTCTATTATTTTGTTAAGGAAGCTTCCCAGTCTGACCATTCACGAGACTCTGTGGCAGTCACACTCCTAACATCAGAGACTTTCACTGCTCACTGAAGGAGCCCCTTCACAGCGGGCAGCTCCAGCTCCAATGGGTGCTTCTGCTTGACTCCCTGCACACCCCACACTCACACACAGGCAGAGCAGGTTTCCTTGTTGGTTTGACCCCCGATTTCCAATATCAGAGTCTCTGATGTCTCATTCCATAAAGTAATTTATTCACGATGCATTAACACAGAAGCAGCTCAAGCTGGTGCCTCTGAGGAGGAACACTGAACAAAGGAACTCTCTACCCAGTCTCACTCTTCCTTCTCAGTTCTCTGCTCCTGCTCTCCCTCTCCGTGCCCATGCTGGCATCACTCGACTTCATTTCCTTTGCTATTCAAAAGGTCAGCAGTTCCCAGCTCCTGCTGTATTTCTCAGTGTCCATTCAGCTGGCTGGCACCCATCCTTGTGCCCTTTGTTATCCCAAAGGTTGGCTGTTCATGACCTCTTGTCTTGGGCTCCCACCAAGAGCTCAATCTGCATCTCAATCTGCAGCTTGCAAGCTGAGCTACCCTGACCAGATGTATTCCTCAAAAATTTGCAGGTTTGTAAATTACTGAACACCAAAATAAATGTCCTTTTTTTTTTTTCTTTCAAGATGTACAGACTTGTACAGACTGCATTACCGTATGCATATATTGATAGTGGGTATGGTGCTTGCTGCTGTGAATAATCACATAGAAAACCATTTCCACATGAAGAACACATTGCAAAAATAGCTGCAGACCATTGAGACTGAGGCAAGGCTTGGAAGTATGAGAAAATCAGTACAATACAGGAGAAGATTACTTGCCCTTTTGGGAAGGAAGTTTCATGCAGAGCAGATTGTTTGAATTGATTACTTTCTTGTGTTGCTAGTAGTTTACCTAGGAAAAAGCATTAAAAACTTTTATTCTCTAGTGCGGAAGGTAATAATAAAAAAACCCACCAGCTAACGAAACCCTGTAGGTTTCCCACTGCAAGACAATTGAAACATAATGGAAATTCAATTGATTTTCAGTGGGGAAAGCTGCAGGGCACCAATTATCTGTGCTCCAGAATTGTTGCTTGAAGTGCAGCTACACATTGAGGAGCCAATCAAATGTATTTCAATCCCTGCATGCAATATGCTCCTGACAACAGCATAAGGATCACATTTTTCAGCTTCTAATTAAATGGACATATCAAGCCAACCTTTGGTTGGCTTTTAAAAGGACATTTGAAATGTTTCTGAAAAAATGAATGCCACATACAGTAGCAACTCTGTAAAACTCATAAAAATCTCACTTTTAGTGATGATGAGTTGTATTACTTCTGCCTGTATAAATTCCAGCTTATGGACCAGTATGTCTATATCAGATTTATGTGAAGGATAAGAGTTAATTAAAGTAGTTAAAAATATTTAAAACTGACTTTATATTTTATTCCTTGATCCAAATCCAAATAAATCTAATAGCTGTTAGGAATACTTATTGCCTGCACATGGAAGAATTACTTTTTGGACTTTATGGAGAGTTCTAGAGTTTTTTCATTCTCTGTGTCAGCTGCTGATGGACTGCTAGTAGATAATGGCTGTCTCAGATCAAGCAGCACTGAGAAATCAAGATCTATACATAGAAGGAATCTGAACTATTCTGAGCAGCAAGGTAGAGTAACATGGCACAGATTTAACTACTAAGTTGAACAGGTAAAAGTGGTTAAAAATACTGGGATAGAACATCATAGGGTTTCTGAGGGATATTTTCTCTTTAGCATTTTTGTTACAACGTGAATAACATAAAAGAGAATACAGCTATTAAATTTATAATTTAATAAGAATTTCAAATTTTTACGCAGAAATTAATAGTGGAACAGAATTAAAAAGAGGACAACTTGTTAGACAGCGATTTTAAAGAAAAATATCTTCTACAGTGTATCTCAATTTGAAAAAAGTGTAATGACATGCATTGTGTTAAGTAAGAGTGTATCTTGCAATATACACACAGATTGTTTCTTCTGCTCTGCTTGATAATACTGAGCCCTTGACTTGGGAGCTTGAGGTACTCCAGTCACAAAAAAGACGTGTGCCATCTAGCAAGAGTACAGAACATGATCAGACATCGTGAAAATGGAAAGATGTAGAATTTAATTCAGGAAAATCAAGACTGCAGGCAGACACGACAACCATTTTTAGATGAGCTGCAAAATACAAATTAGTAAATTGTTCTCTGGATTCCAAAATATTTACAGTTCCTTCAAGCTTTGTATTGACATTTTCATGTTTAATAACTGTACTCCCTATTCTGTCATCCAAGACAAGAACAGGCTTAATATTCAGCAAGAGAGATTTCAACTGGGCATTAGGAAAGCATTTCTGGTAGACTAGCTAAGGAATGTCAATAAAAGAAGCAAAATCTGCATCATTTAAAGAATGATTTAGGCAAACATCTGCTTAGAATAAAATTATATTTTTTCTTGTGATGAGATTGGATGGAGGAGAACTAGATTACACATTTTCCTCAAGGCAGCTTTATATTAAATTTACAGACAAATGTGCTGAAGTTTTACTAGTTGTTTGTGCCTTTCTTATCATTCAGATAGAAAAGGATATTTGCTCAGTGTGCAAGACTAACAGAGAAAAGGAGTGTCATGAGATAGAAACTGAAGTGACTTTCACATCTTGTTCTGCTGTTTCATACTGGAGTGGGTTTCACCTCTGGAGAAAAATGTTGATTACTGAAAGGAGTTGCAGAATGCCGTACACATTTAGAAAAAATTATGCCGTGTATACTATAAACATTGCCATATATTCCTTTTTGTTTCACTGGACTACTTACAAAGTAATATGCTCTTCAAGATGAGAAAAAAAAGTCAAAGGACCCCAGAGAGATAAACTTCAAATCAATTGGGAGGCACAAGTAAATCATTGCATCAATGAAGAAATTAACAAAAAGGGTAACCTGGAATTTAAGTCCTTTGATTCACTGAGATAGTTAGAAATTATCAGTTTTATGTATTTTTCTGTCAGTTTATAATTTGCATTACTTGAATAACCTGCAGATATTCTTTCTGAAGTTGTCATCGTTTCTGTCATTCCTAAACTGGATTTCTATTGCATATGAAATGCAAGTATTTTTCCCAGTATAAAGAAATAGAGCTCTGACAGTTTCACTATTTAGCTGGTAGTATAAGAGTAGCATTTACATAAATCTGATTTTTGTCCTTTACTTTCTATTAGAACCACTATCAATAGATGGTGACATATCAATTTCCCTCCTTTAAGCTGACTTTACACTTTCACAAGTGGCTGCACAGCATGTAATTGTGATGAAATATTTCTCCTGAACTGATTCTATAGCTTTGCTTGTAACACTGGAAATTTGAATTTGTTAAATGGACACCCTTGTCCAGCTGAAGGTGGAAAGAAACATCAGGAAAAAAAAATCAAGGGAGTTTTTTTCCTCAGTCTATGGTTTGACTTTGAGGGCTTCTGATTCCACTCCAGCAAACACCTCAGATGAGTCATTCAGCTCAATAATCAGACTCCTACCTGTAAATGCAATCAACAGAAATTTAAGAGCAATCCAGCTCCCAAAGTGGAAACCCAGAGCAGGATTCAGCTGTCTAAACACTGGCGTCTAGTTACACTATAGGTACTCTGGGACTTCTACCTGCTGTCCAGTTGACACATCAGAGGGAGTATGGGTCTTCCAGAAGTCCTACATCATATTTGCCTACCTGTTAAAACATCTTAGATGCTACAAGGTATCTAGACTGACTAAGGTGATCTACATTATGTAATGTGCCTATGGATAAGAAAAAGAGTCATATAATTGTTAGCTGTTCAGCTCTCTAGATTCCTGGACTGTTCTGATATCTCCATTGACAATAGTGGAAAGTTAGGGATGCCTTACACATTCCAGCAGCTATGTTTGGATCTCTTACAAAGTAAGCTGAATATTGCTCTGCATCTTTCTCTGTTCAACCTGATTGTAATTATGAATACAAGCTCTTTCTTTCTTCAAAGGGATGTTATGAGTTTTTTTTAGTAAGTGTAGTAAGTATGTTGATATCCTGGATACATATTTAACAGTAGGGAGCCAAGTGCAAAACAATATATGAAAATTGTAGGAAAAAATATACCAGAACTGTTCTGCTGAGTTAAATTTAGAGAAATTTTCCACTAGAATTTAATTCCTCCCCCCCAGCTTTGCAAGTGTTCCTTTTGAACCCATTTTAGATTTTTAACAGACAATAATTTTTGGGCTTTGGGGTCTGTCATGCAATTGGAATGTTGTGGAAAGAATGAGGATTTATCACATCATCAGGCAAGAAAGTATTAAATGGAAAAGAAGTATATAACTCACTAGAATCAATTCAAATACCTAAAGAAATCTCTGTCATGCCAGCCCATACCAAGGGCAGTATGGAAATTAGTAAAAGGGAGTGAATTTGTTGATGCAGCTGCAAAGGCTGCAGCCTGACAACCTCTGAGAGAATGCATGATTGCAATTCCAGCAATAGATCAAAGTGAATGGCAAAAATTAACAGATCCCAAACCCCTGTATGAGTCTGCTCAGCAGAAGAAAAGCAACACTGAGAAAAGTGGGAAGCAAACCAAGACAATGATGGAATACAGGCAATTGGAGGGAAACCAATATTTCCAAATAAATATGTATTTACTGTGTCTAGATGGTTTAATGACAAGATCGGGGGGGACCAAGGGTAATAGCTTATCAGGTACAGAAATATGGGCAGCACCAGGAATTTATAGTGCTCCAAAAAAAATCTCCAGTAGCTGCCTGACATGTCAAAAGTTTTCAAGTATCAGGCTGAGCTCAGAGTTGGGGTGGGGGGGCAACCATGGGCCTAATTCCCTTTCAACACAGCCTTCCTGACAAGAAAAGCTGACACAGGGGGAGAAGTAAAGGTGTTATTGAAGGAAATTATATCTAGATAGGGGGTTCTGTGTTGAGTTGAACATTTTACAGCAGTTACAATCAATCAACTATTCAAATCACTAGGAACATGGAAAAATTCACATACACCCTATAGCTTTTTTTTGCAAAAGATGTGTGTGCTTTCAATTATAGTCTGTATTTTAATACTGGACTGCAGAGATCCCTTCACAGGCAAAATTTATTCCTGTTGATCTGACTTGCTGTTTCAGTTTGAATTGATGTCTCATTTTTTTCCACTATGCTATTTCCCACCTTTAGTTTACTACTAGAAAAAAAAAAAAGGTATTTGTGGTTTCTGTCACGCTTGTGGGAAGTGACATTGCAAAGCTAACTATTTGCTTATGTTGAGTCTTCTGTAAAGGAATTTATTTAATAACATATCTACAAAATCAGTGACCACTTTGCAATTGTACCAGTGACATTTGGAGGACACTACCTACTGCACCAGCCACTGAGGTCATTCTTCCAACATGTTCTCCTGCCTGCATTAACCTTGCATTTTTTTTATATGTATCACTAAAGCATTCAGGAACAGGACATGCATTTGAACAATACATTTCACAAGAGAGGCATAATACCTAATGTTAGTACCAAAGTTCTACATTACTGCAACGCAAATAACTGTGGAACCAAATATGAACTCTGGTTTGGGTTTATCTGTGTTTTTGTTATTTTGTCAGGTGTTTCTTCCAGCTTGGTTCCTAGAGAAATGTTAGCTGCAGCTCAGATAATTAAAAAAAACCTTGAGGACTGCTGTGAACTTGCCAAGAACTGTGCTAAATGGAAGGAGTGTTTATCATTACACTCTTACAAGCATGAGAGAGAAATTTTTGCTAAAATAAAGCTGGTCAAAGCTGTGATACCACTTGATCCAGAAAAGCACACCCTAGCATTTTTAGTCTAGGAATATATCCCATCACAGATTTTGAGATGTTCTTCAACACACAGAACACAGATAATTAATTGTTCATGGGTTCATCTCATAGCAAAAGCTGTGCTGATCATCCTCTCCTTTCTCTTCAGAAAGGTACATTTCTTCAACCATATGGCAGGGCTGGATTTCACTCCCCATTCCTGCCTTGATTACACTCCTGCCTGCAGAGAGGCATGTTTTAAACAGGAATTTGAACTATTGCAATGAAATTCATCCTGCTATATAAGCAAAATTTTAGTGACCTGTCATTGTCAATGTATAATTTTGACAATGTAAGAACTGGTTTTCAATCTATAGCCAGTGAAAGTACTTCAGAAATGGAAAATAGGAAAAAAAATCATTGACGTTTTTAGAGAGGCAATTAATTCCCTGCAGAAACTGCTTTCCGCATTTAAGAAACTAACTAAACAATTTTAATGGTGCAAAGTTCTATAGCAGCTGTTGATCAAAGAAGAAATAAACACCACAGCAGCTTCCAAGTGTACCATCATTACTGTTGCTTCTTCAATCTCTTTACCAAAGGTTTATACAAAAGTAGCAGTAACAGCAAAGAATGAGCTTCTATATAACACTAGAGTTATTACACCCTAATTGTATTTGGGTAAAATTTAAAACTATAAGATTTTTCACTGTTATTATATGATAAGATGAGAAAAGGTTAACTGATTATGATTTTGAACCAAGTTTGCATTTTAACTTTTTTTTTCCCTTTCTTTCCATTGGCTTCCTCAATTCTTACCAGCTGGGGAATCCAGCTGGAAGTCTAGTAGGGCCTAGTTAGCAAAAAGGAGTTGAAGTAGTGGTTGTAAAACACACTTTTCACTTTAGCTGAATATGTAATTTTGTCACCCTTTCAGAACTGCTAAAGTGTTCCTATACATATGGTTGAGCATTAATAAATTTTTGTCTTATGGCTACACATGAAAACAAAAGATTAAAAGTGTAAAGAAGTAGTCATGACTTATAGGGATGCTTCACAGAAATAGGCATCTATCTAGAAGAAGGTTACCTTCCTAAGTCTTCCTGAAATGCTCATTCTCCACTTATTGCATCCCCTCTGATTTTTTGATCAATGTCAAGGAATTTTTCAGTAAAGATTAACACTCAGAATATTTCTAGAGGCTTTTGTAGGGAATACTCACATACCTGAAACTGAGGCTGCACAGCACCTGACACTTGCTGCGCTCTTGCAGCTCTTTATGACTTCAGAGCTACACCCTAAGCATTCCTGCAGTATGGAAGGGATACAGAAAAGAGATCAGATAAGCTCTACCATTCTTTCAAGAACAGTTCTACACACTGGTGGTCAGTATACAAAAAGATCTATCCACTAATTCCTCAGATTTTGCCATTTCCATTTGCGTGGATTGCCATAACCATTAAATAGTCCACAGTCAATCTGTCTTTTCCTTCTTTATTTCTCAAAGTAAACTAACTGCACCATGAAATGCTGAGACTCTAAGAAAGTAAAACATCAGGCTTTGCCTTGTTAAATATGTTTACGGAATACCTGTGGGTATTTTTAAAGTATATTGACTCAAATGTTTAATATCTCCTTTCAAAAATGACTAAATGTTAATATGGAATCATACTGTTACATGGCTGAACATGGGACTTTAACAGGCATGTGAATGTCATCTGCAGTGCTGATAAAGCCTATCAAATAATCTTAGATTTATTTTATCTAGTCTAAAGTAACTCAGTGTAATGTATTTAAAATCTACTTACTTACTATGCTGTAAAGACATTACAGATGCCTAGAGGAAAGAAAGTTTGAAACAAGTTTCAGTGATAATGTTATATCTGATTAGTGACTGGAATAGTAGATGACTGTTTTTACAGATTTGAAAGATTCATAGACATCTTGTCTTTCCTTGAAGACTACCAAAGCTGGAAGATTCTTCCTTCCTGTCTTCCCAACTCACTTTTATCACTGACTGTAATGCTATGTTCTATGAAGGATATGTAGCTGGTCATGATCTACCTGTTCCATGTTATATATTTATGTTGTACTTTAATATCAAATATATTATTTTCAGAATATAAGTGCATGTCCATTGTGATAATAGGAGTGTTGTTAGGAAGCAGTACCTAAAAGTTTGTCTTAGACTAATTTGAAGTTAATTTGTTACTCTATAACAAGAAAATAAGATTATTTCTTTTTTCATAGAGAGATGTAAACAAAGATGGTGGAAGTTCTTCTTCTTCCTGATTGTTGTGTTATAGCACAGATCTGGAAGGGGCAACCAAAGGGGAAAAGTTCATCTTGTCTTTGTTTTCAGTCCCTGACTTCTCCAGTGAAACGGAACCAAGACCTTGCTGAAAGCCTGATTGTATTGTCAGGCCAGAGACAGAGAGGGCAAATGAAGTCAGAACAAAAAAAATAAGATTCTTTCTTCCCCTCTGACCCAACTTGAACTTGAGTTGAAGTGTTTTTGAAGGTGAAATTAAGAAGATCCTTCATGTGTGTGACAGCATCTTAGATTGAAACCTTATTCAGTTTCTTAAATGGACTGGGTCCCTGAGGGCTCCTGACTTCTGGCATATCTTTGTGAAGTGTGAAAAAGTCATCCCAACTAGAAAAAGCCTAAGCTGAAAGACTACAGGACTGTTTTGAGACTCTTCTCCTTGTCTGGACTGCCATTGCTGGAGCACAACACACTAAGGGTCTTGATATACCAACTGCAGGAATGAATAGAGAAAGGTTATAAAGATACTGATGTTTACATAAACCTTGAAAATAGAACTAAATAGTTTGGCAAGAAACAGTTGACTTTCCAGCTCAGAAGTTATGTTATGTGTTCTTGCAACACTGTTTTCCAACAGTAAAGTCTGTATTCTATTACCCAATTTGATAATAAACATCTCCTTTCTGTGTTTTTCTTTCTGTTAACAGGTACACCTTCATTGTGTGCAAAATCTCCAATAAATGGCTATAGAGCCCAAGTGTTCTGGAAGAAAAGTTTGACACATCCAAACAAAGGGCTCTGATCTCTTCTGCAAGAGTATTTCTTCCTGAACTAGCTGCACTTTCAGTGAAGTAAATAAAACTCTTAGAAACATAATAGAAGATAGAAGGGTGAAAAGTACACTGCTTCCTTTTCTTTGTAAATTATGATTTTGGCATTCGAACTCAGTGCAAGTAAAAATTTAATGTTCTGGTCCAGGGCATTTTTATTTGAAATAAGTTTTACTGATATTCAGCAGGAAGAAAGAATTTGTAAACTGCATATAAATTAAGCAAAAGTGAGACATAGTTTGTCATTAAGGTTTCTCATTAAAAATTTAAATAAACTTTAGAACTTTATAATCAGTAGGTTCAGGTTTGTACATACCTATGCATAATCAGATATGTAATCCAAAAGACAAAGATTTGGCCTTTTTTTGTATCACAGTCAGAGTGACAGACTCTTGAGCCTTTGTTTTTTTGTCCAAGAATATTAGCAAACAGCTTGCAGGTTTATAATCTCATTATCTTCCACAATAATAAAATTTTCCAATAGTAATTCACATGGTCTGTGATTGTAAGATGAGTGGGAGTGAACATTCAAATAAAGAGACAGGCTGGTTAATCAGTAAGTGGCCTTTAACATCTCTACTTTATAGCGTATGTTTTCATAGCTATCCAATTCCTGCTTATGGAAAATAAATAAATGGGAAAATGGGAAAAAAACCCAACAAACCCTCTCTCATGAGTTCTTCATATCTTCAGGATAGTCATACTTTGCAGTAAGTAAGGACAAACAGATTTAACTGCATGGAAAAGGTCTTCAGGTTTTGTACATAAAAGTGCTTTTTGCTTTGCATCCTATTTAGTTGGAAAATGTTTTGATTATTTTTCTGAGAAATTATGCTAATAAGAAAAGACATGATACATGTGTAACATAACAAAATAGAATCATAGAATCATTAAAGTTGGAAAAGACCTCCAAGATCATCAAGTTCAGCCTTTGACCATACACCACCATGTCAACTAAAACATAGCACTAAGTGCTACAAGCAAAAAGATGTGCAAAAAGATGTACAAAAAGAATCAGTGACCTTGAGCAGGTTTGTACCACAGGAGGTAGCTAAGCCATAAACAAAACATGCCAAATGACAATCTATATTGTCATGCAAATTCATGGGAAGGCAACACGGGAGGAACTTTATCTTTTACTGTTGCAGTTCTATAATTATGGATTCTGCTGTAATAGTACTAAGAATGTAACACGAAATTTCCATTTTAAGAGCATTTTTTTTTTTTTTTTTTACTTTTTCTGATCAGTGATTTCAATCAATTTTTCTCCTGGGCTTTGCCTAGGAGAAGACCTGCCACATTGTGTGGTCTCTTGCTCTTCTATCTGGAATGTTTCCTTGAGTATGTCTTAATAATGTTTCATTGGTTATCTCTGAGCTCTCCATCATTCTTATTTGGTCCTAAAATTATATGTAGATGATGCTCTGTATAACTTCTATACTGATCACCTGTGTATCACAGCTGCCAGTATGTGATCAGCTACTCACAGGAAAGGTGTGGATTTCATGGAGTCCCTGTTCATGGTAAGAGTCAAGGAACTTTCTTGGGTTTTTTTCAGCTACCTCCATAGCTGGCAGTTGAGTGCAGAGTCAGTTCAGCGTAAATTATAGAACAGTCTAGTGTGCAATGTATGGTAAATTAAAGTGAATTTGTTTTACATGTTCCCTATACTGGCAGAAAAGGAAACATTCCTTCGGTGATAGAAAAAATTGACTTTTTCTTTAATAAGAAAATAAGGATACATATTTGTTGGTGAATGCTTTGTTCCATGTTTATTTTCTTCTGATTCTGGTTGGCACTGAATCAGAATATTCAGCATAACATATTTCTTTGTAATGGAAGAAATTCTGTCAAGGAAGTGGATGTACTATTTCTGTCACATGTTGGTTATTGTATAATGCCCAGTGATAATTTAGATGTTCCAGAAACAGCAGGAAGAGAGTTTCTTTACCCCAAATAACTTTCAAATAGCAGGTTTGGTAATTGATATAGAGGGACAGAAGTCCATGTGTTTCATGGTGTCCAGGTTGAAAATTCAAAACTAAAATATTTTATGTGCCTTGGAGAATTTTAAGGAGGGTTGCTTTAAGATATCAAAGGGAAACAACAGTGAGTGGTTGAGTATTTAGTCAAACTACATTACCATCCTCACTTTGCAGGTATACTTCAGTAAGAATCTGTGGTTCAAACCAGCTATCTGGAAGCTAAACATAATGATACCAATTTCTTCTAGGAGTAATCTGAGATTCACACGTGGAAAGCACTGTATGAAAAGTGGTCATACTAGATATATGCAATTGCTCAAATTAAGCTTGTCAATTAGATGTGAAGACATTGATTTTTCAGTTCAGTGAATAAACAGCTCTAATGTGAGTGTACTTGTGGTGTGACATTAACAGTCGAAAAAAAATGAAAGGAAGAAAAGGATCAGAGCCCCACTAATTGTGGAGTTTAATGACTTAGAGAACTTTAGATGAGGTGATGTTTGTAGGCCTCAGAGGACAAGAAAGGACATAGCCATATGACTTGGCAGGAGAAAGAGGTTTAGCTGTGGTTTATCTGATTTGTAGTGTGCAGCTTCTCTTTGATGTAGAAGAGGAAATACAGAGTTTTCCAGTCAAATTTTCAGATGAGTTGCATACTCCTGAAGCCTGGAAATTAATCCCACCTCTTCAAAAGAGGTCAGGTAACAGCAGTTTTGTAGAAACTAGAACAGAAGGTGAAACTTGTTAAAAAGGTGGAGGAGATACAGCTTAGAAAAAGCTACATCATGAAGGTTGAGGTCATCCGGTAAATTTACAAATGTGGGTCTACTAGGAAAATGTCAATCTTGTATTAGTTTCTACATCCCTTTCAAAGAACTTCAAATTAACCAGATAATTGGACCACATGAGGTGCATCCAAGAATGCCGAAGGAGCTGACCAATGTAATCACAAAAAGAACAAAAAGGATGATCCAGGAAACTGTATGTCTCACTTCAGTCTCTGGGAAGGTTGTGGAGCAAAACCTCGTGAAAGCTGCATCCAAACATTTGAAGAACAGTAAAGTGATTGTGAACAGTCAGCATGGACTGATCAAAGGCAAATTGTATCTTCTACAGTGAGACAACTGACTTTGCAGGTGATAGGAGACCAGCGGATATCATTTACCTTGATTGTAGCAAGGCTATCAGCAGATTTTCCATATTGTTATTGCGTTCAGAAGTCCAAATCTAGTCAATATACTAAATGTGTTGACTACGAAGTGTGTAGCCAAACGGCTGTACTGCCAGGTTCAGTGAAATCCCACTGGTAGTCAGTTATGAATGACATTTCCCTGGGATCAATACTGCTTTGATATATTTTCCTGTAAGTAATGACTTGAAGTTTGAGCTGAGTGTGCCAAAACCAAATTCAAACCAGGGCAAATGATCAACTTGCTGGGTGGAGAGCAGGGCTGTTTTTTAGAGGGACCTCAACATGCTGGAGAAATAGACTGCCACAAAGTGCATTAATTTTGACCAAAAAATAAGCAAAATTCCACATGTGATGCAGAATAAGCCCATGCAAAAGCACAGTCTGGGGACTGGCTGACTGGAAAGCAGCTTTGCAGAACATGAGCTGGAGGTCCTTATGCTGAACAAGTCGAACACAAGTTGGTAGTGTGCCTCTGCAGCAACAAGGGCCAACCACACACTGCTTTAGTAGCATCATAGCCAATACATTGAGGGAAATGGTTATTTCCTCTCTTTGGCCCTTGTAGAAACACATGGGAAGTGCTATGTCTGGGTTTAGACTCAGCAGTGTCAGAAAGTCGCTGACATACTGGGGAGAATCCAGAGGAGTATCAAAAAAGATTATTAGGGACAAGTGCACAGTCGTCCGGAACCATCTGGACACAATCCTGTGCAATGTATTCTAGGTCAACCCTGCTGGATCGGGGAAGTTGGACCAAATAACCCCACTGTGATCCCTTCCAACCTTAAGCATTCTATGATTCTGTGGTTTGTAGATAGGCCCAGCCATATTCTTGAGTTCCTGTTTGACATGAACTCAAGCTCCGAGTATTTTGCTCACTGCCATCAGCAATACAATGCTGTTCACTACTTGAGTACATCAGATCCCATCCAAATAGAATCCCAAGAACCACTCTGATTAACTCAGCTGATTCTTTAACTCTTCTGTTTAACTCAGACTTCCATTTTCTTTTCCACTTGCAGCCACATAAAGTTTGTCACTTGTGACATTTTCTTGACTTTGTTTGCCAGTGGGCGTCATGATGGACTTAGTACATTATTTGTCAAAAAATGTGTTTCGCTTTTCTCTTTTGATGCCCCACAAATCTCCAGTCACTGGAATTAGATGAAAAACTCTGATTCCATCACTGTGGGAATTATGATTATGCAAGCATTTACTGGAGGTTTGTGTGTTTGATTTTTTTTTGATATCTTAACTATAAGAAAACTTAGAAATGATAAGTTTCTCTAAAACAAACATACAAACAAATCAGAAATAACCCTGGGAATTGGAGCTGCAGTTATACAGCTAAACCTGCCATATTTTCCAGTTCCTGGAAGTCTTAAGTCTACCAGCCTAAAAGGAAAAATTTTCATACATCATGCTGCAAGGTTCAGTGTTGCAGAGGTCTAGTAGAAGTCTGCTATATTTTTTCAACCCCAAGGAGAATAAGAGCCGCAAGGCTAAAATGAAAATATATTCTCAATTCATCCTGAGAACTTAGCATCACAGAGGACCAGCTGACAAGTTTTTCAGTATGGATTTCCTTCCCTCTTGAATTTGAGACAGGCTTATGCTGAAAGAAATCAAATCTACTCCTCAAAAAAAATGCTACTAATAAAACTCAGGAAATCACAGGCAGGGGAAGCTCAATAACATCTAGATTGTTGAAGGTTACTTGACAATAAAGTGTGAAAATGAGGACAGAATTAGGAAAGCAGATTTCCTTTTTCACTTTCCTCAACATAAATTGAGAATGGCAAAATTGATGACCAGTGCAAGTGAGAACAAATTTGGACCAAGGAGGACTAATTAGAAACTCATGCCAAAACACTCTTTTTCAGTCTGTCTGCAGATGTAAATCTCTCTTCTGGAGTGCAGAATTCTATTGCACATTCAGCACTGAGAACTTCACCCAAACCCCATCCAGCAGGGAAAATGGTCCAGAAATTCTAAGACCTTTTAGTTCAGACCTTTCCTTTTTCTATGGAACTACTGTTGGCTTCAATTTTTTATGTGGAAATGGTAGAAAGCTATTTCTAAATAAAAATATAATGTATTCAGTAAATAGAAGTTTTTCTTAATTTTACTTTATTTTTAAAATATAAACTACTTTGTATTGTTTGCAACCTTTATAAAAACCACCTCTTACCACAGAGACACATCATAAGTTAGTGCATAGGTAATTACATAGGTAAGTGTTCAGCAAGTGTCTTTTTTATAAAGTTGATTACTTCTATGCCTTTTTAATAATGTTAGATTGGTCTAAACAGAGAGATGGAATAAAATATATAGGTTGAAAACAGTCAGTACTTGAAGCAATAATTTCTGGAGGCTCCTAGAAAAGAACTTCAGCCCAAACTGCTGCATTTTTTTTATTTATTTTTAATGAGAATTTAACATTTTCAGTCCTGTGCAGTGTTACTTGGAGACTTGCAGTACTTCCATGGAGAAAAGAGCACCCAGTTAGTTATTTTGAATTAAAATACCCACTCAACAAGGAAGCACGTAAAATGCATTTAGCTAAGAAATACTGCAGTGTCTTTTCAAAGTGAGGGAAAATAGACCCTGTCTTACAAAGCATTTTAATCAACAGAGGTATTTCTGTTGACTTAATCCACTTGAGATATGTCTAGTGGTCCATTAAGTCTGTACTAGTGTAACAAGAATTATTCACACATCTCAGTCTCCCTTTGTTTTAACGTGACTTAGGCATATGTTTAAACTTAAACAGAACCTTAAGTGGTTTCAATACAGGAAAGTTGAAATGTCCTGTCAAACTGGAACTTTAATGAAGGGAGAAACTTATAGATTAGTATGAACACAACTACTGCATAGAGAATTAGTTCCCTGAACTGCGATATAAAACAAATCTAAACTTGGAAGGATCTCCTAATGTGTTCTGTCTTCCTGCATCTATTTTCAATAGCTTGGAAGTTCTCTTGGAAAGAGGATCTTGTGATTCTCACTGATTCTCAGACTCTTGCCTAGTCCAGGTGCATTGTGATATCCTACTGCTTTCTGTTCAGTATTACCACATTTTTAGAATTCTTCTTGCAGACAGACTGCCCTGTACTTACTGGTAAACTGGACCATTGATTGTGACGTCAGTCTTTTATCTTTGGTATTGAAATATGAATAGCTTAAACTGAAACATAAATGTATCTAAATCATATTTAATAACATAGCTCCGGTATACCGATGTTTGGAGGTTTTTTAAACAAAACAAATTTTATGACATTTGCCAGGTGGATCTTTTTCTTTTTAAGAAGTTAATAAATTTTTAATTTTACTATCCACAGTGCATTAGGAAAAAAAGGTTGAAACCTTTTGTTTTTGCTGCTATTAACAAAGAAAGGACACTGCACTATTTACACTTTCCTGGCATTTCTTTGCTTTTAGTGAAGACTGCACTGTCAGTTGCAGTGAAGGTTACAAGTACTTTTTCTGTGATGTGCAGCATGACCACCAAGACTTATCAATGGATGAATGCTGAAGCTAGGATGACACAGAGCTTACACAGTTCCAGAAGATTTTGATAGCATAAAATGAGTCTGACTTTTGTGCAGTGCAGACAAAAAGGTGTCATCCCACAACTTCATCATAAGCATGATTTTATTCAAGTTTTAGCTTACCTTTAACAGCATGGAAAAATCTATAAAGAGTAGCTGTAAGCTCCACCTGACAACCAGCATTTTATAGAAAGGTTGTACCATTTCATCTGGACATTGTAGTGTGTTTTTTTTTTTTTAATCTAAATCATGATGAAACCACCTAAAATATGTCTCCATATTTCATTTGCAATTAAACAGAACAATTACCTAATACAAAGTTATTTATCTATATTTTAGTAGGTAACCCAGCAGCAACTCTACCCTAACCAAGTGTTCACAAAGCCCTAAATTTTCTCTTTTCTGATTTTGAGATATGGCCATTTGAAGAAGTTTTTTTGGTCAGTCTGGCAAAAAAAATTGTTTGTAAAATTTAAGAGCAGGGATGAACAGTGTAAATACAACATTGAATCCAGTGATTTAAAGGTTACTTTTGTTTACCACTACCCTTTTGCTCCAAAATACCAAGACAAATTAACTGTCAGTAGCATATGGGACTTCTAAACAGCCCTGTGGAGTTAGTGCTTGGAATGAAGGATATAAAAGATGGGAACCTCACCTTGAATAAATCTGCTTAGCTTCACTGATTTCAGAATGGCTGAGCTAATTTATAATAGGAGTAGTTCTGCCCCAGAGATATAGCCAAAAGTAAACAAAGGTAAATGCAGTCTTCTTTCTCACTTGAACTCAGTTAGTTTAAAGTTTATCTACTTCTCTACTCATCTACTCCGAACAGAAGATTTTCCTCACTTTTTTTCACTATATATATACATATCACTTTTTCCTGAATATAAATTATCAACTTTATGGTATCAAACTTACAATACAGTTTTATTAGAAAGAACCTAATGATTGATTTGTTTTATCAAAAGTTATGTCATAAATGAATGCATTCAAATGCTTCCATAGCCTTTTATCTATTTGGTAGTGTGTGATATTTTAGCAGTGAAGTAATATGATGGATAGTGATATGATGCCTAAAGAATGGCTTCACAGTTGAGGGTCAGCGCTGTGGATGTAGTGATGTGGTCTGACACCATTGCAGCTGTCATTAAGTCATTTAAATGTATTTTGGGATGACATATTAGGAAAGAAAGGAAGAAAACTTAAGAAGAAGACTGAAAAAGACACTTCTGGTTTAGCGTGATAGGACCAGCACTTAAGAGCAAGCAGTGGTTCCACACAGGACCATGTCATTCGGTGGTAATTCTGTGCCTATGGGTAGGAACCCAGGCATCCTCATAAGTATTGGCAGTGAGAGCACAATGAATGCCAAATTTTACCCTGAGTCATAGAAAGGAGGTCCCCAGAGAGTCCCAATTCATCAAGTGTATGCTCAGATCGTGTCTAATCCAATGAGAAGCATTGAGTTCAACACAAAGCACATCAGTCATGGTTATTTTAATTCAAAAGGGCACAGTGAGGGAAAGTGGTGTTACTACTGACCTTGATTTGCATAACATATACTTTTTAGAGTGAACCTGTCAGGATGATCAGGTTCCCCCGGTTCTGAGTTCAGCGGGCACTTGTCAGTAAATCTGGTAGTCTGCTGCCCAGATCATCACTGCTCAGGGTTGCAAATCTTATCAAAGAAATGAGAGACATGGCTCAAGTGCCTCATGAGATGGAATGGGATTAAAGCTTCATTTCTTTTCGTGAATGCCCTGGTCACTTGACTAGCAGGCTTGTGATGGAAGAGTCAGGTGAAAGGGAGCTCTAGATACTTTCAGTGTAAGTTGGGAAGCTGTTGAGTGAGTAAAGGAAAGGTCATAAGCCAAGATCAACGAGGTGAAACAGAAAATGAGGGAAATCCTGGATTTTGCTCTACACTGATTATTTGTGCACTTTGCCTTTAATTGAGGTTGGGTATGATGTCGATATTAGGAATAGAAATCAAAGACATTACTCCTTTAAGAAAGGCTTGCTCCCATCAAATATGCAGGAGATTTAAATGGCTCTTTGAAAAGACCTGATGGTGTGCCTCAGGAAGGTCTAATTTTTAGGCATTGGAATATCCAAACAGTTACACAGAAGAGGCAATCTGCATGTCTCTGCCCTTCATTTCTCTCTTTGAGAAACCAAGACTAGAAAAATATGTGATTGTTAACAAATGTACAACAAACTTCTGATACAGAAACTGTCCCCACATGCTAATTTAAAAACACACTGTGAAACTGATTTCACTGCAGGACCTCTTGATGTTCTTTATTAGAACAACAGGTAACTTTTTACTTATGATTTCCTCTATATGAGAATTATGAAGGATTCATAAATTATTGATAACTATTGCAAGCAGACTTGCTACCTATGCATTATAAGTAGTTACAAACCTTAGATTAAAAGATACATTAGATTTTTTTGAGCTGTGGATATTAGCGATCTATTGACACCACTACTATCCTGTCTGCCCACAAACCCATAACCTTGGTAATACTGCTAACTAAAGATGCCTATGGGGACCCAGTATCTAGATTTGGCAGATTGACTCTCACAGGTTCTCTGGCACAAGGACTGAGTATAATTTTGTGTTTTTACAGTACCTAATATATTTTTATCCAGATTCCTATGGAATAAAATTATGCAAAAAGATGTTTTTCCAGGATGCTAACAACAAATGACAGGTTGTAGATTAAGAAAACATAATTTTTGAAAAAATATCTGAGGATAAGACAGAAATAATATCTTACAAAAGAAGACAAGTTCCATCTCTCAGAAGTCTGTCATGTTTTAAAATTTTGCTGCATTCTTTTAAGTAATGAGAAAATCAAGTACTTTTCTGGAGAAAGAACTATATTCATTTTTAGATCCAGTTAAGACTTTTAAGAGGCTACACATTTATATGATCCACAGGAAGGTTTAGAATAATAATTGTTAAACTAATAACTATATGTTGGAGTAGAAACAGAATTTGGCTCAAAGATGATTTTTATTAGTCTTCCAAGACAAGATGCTGGCTGCTGAGAATATAGGCTCAACTACACTATTATTACTCCTATTAATAGAGCCTCATTTTTTTTACTGATGAACCATGATCAAAACCATGAAGAGATCATTCTAAGTTTATGATCCAGAAGATTGAATGCTACCACCCAGGAATGTTTTCTGTTTCTGATTGGTTTACTAGCGTAAATCTGGCATCAAAATTTGTCATTTCTACCTTTTCCAACAAGCAAGAGCTGGTCCAGTTGCCACTATGCTGTAGTGGTTGTTTCAAGATTTCATAAAGCTGCCATAGAATTTGTCTCTTGCGTGCATTTACCTATATCAGAGTCAGAGGTAACAGTCTTAAGTTGATACAATTCAGTTCCTGTCTGGCACTGGAAGAGTAATTACAACACAAAAAGCCCCAAAAGCTTGATGGGCTAGAATTTAATATTTGGGATTGAGGGAGACCTAATCCTTATGGATAGGACACAGAATGGACAAGCAATGCTACACCTATGTATTACTGCAGGTAGGCATAACATTTAACAAAATATATCTGGAAGGATCTGGAGAGATCAACAGAATCACTGTGCCTATTTAGTGACATTCACAAATGGGAATGGTAGATTCTGCATATAGACACTTAGAACCAAAGCCAGGCAGCTACATGACAAAACACACTTGGTTACAAAGAGTTTCTTGCTTATTCAAGGACTAAAAAACTACTCACTTTTGTTTTTCACATAATGTAATGTTAAGGGTATTAACCTATACATCCTCTGAGTATTTTCATCTTGATACAGAATTTTCATCTTCACCTCATAGATGGGAGGGTCCTTTGTATGGTAATAAGACTTGAATAAAAACAATTAAAAACAGACAAAGAAGAAAGATCAGGTAGTGTGTCCGGACTTGAGGTGTGGATGTGATAAGGGCTTTCTGGTGTATATCTAGGTTAAAATAAATGCATTTGTGTCTTAAGAAACTTATTTTTAAAAAGGCCTATTTGTAAATGTTATGCAGAACTTGAGTAGCTGGTTTAAGATATGTGTGACCAGATTTCTTTTCTATTGACTGAACATACGTGAAATATTGTGGCACTTTATTTGTTTAAGCTGTTTTAGTGGGTGTTATTTTTGATCATAGTTATATTGTGAAAAGCCATTACCTAGCTAACATCTCTTCTTCACTCAGGGACGCCAGTATATATGTAAAGCTATTAAAGAAACTTTTAATAGGAACTTTTTTAAATTCCCAAGTCAGTGTTGCCAAGACTCCTAAAATGACTTTTTAAACTTCTTTCCTTGCTGAATTGCTTTATCCTATTGGTCATTTCTGTGTTGGATGCTACATTGAAAAAAGAGGATCTATTTATTCTCCTGACACCTTTTATAGCTTTTATCTCTTCTTTAAGAAAACATCTGTCCATTAGCATACTAATAGCATCTCTGCTGGTACTTAATGGAGCTTCTTTTATCTTTATGATCCCATCTGGTTTCAAGTTACTTTCACAGAAAAAATGGGCAAAAAATTTAAACATACCAAAGGCTTTCCTCTTTGTTGTTGAAAATAACTGTATGTAGGTATAAAGTACCCTTCTTTGCTGACCCTCTTCTCTCTCTTGCAGGAAAGAGACTCAGAGGAAAAGGCTAACAGCTTTATAGGATCTGACCACAAGTCACAGAATCCTAGAATCCTAGAATTCTTTGGGCTGGAAGGGACCTCAAAGGTCACCTAGTTCCAATCCCCCCATGCCATGAGCAGGAACACCTCCCACTAGACCAGGTTAGTCAGAGCCCCATCCAGCCTGGCCTTGTCCACCTATCCCACTCTCATGTCTTCAAAAGGGGTTAGATCACAGTAAATAATTAGACATGTAGTGATACTTCCCTCTTAGAAAACCATTTGCTTCCCATGTTTTGCAGGTATCTGGGGAGAAATTCCATGTTGACAAAGGTGTAAAGGTGAAATTCACTTCTTCCCATCTTAATAACAAAACCAACAGTAATAATAATAATAATAATAATGCTCATTACATAGGAGACAAGAAGTTAGGAAAACTCCAGTATTTGCCTCCCCTTCCTGCTCGCTTCTGTGGAAGAACAGAACCTTTGTTCCTCGGCAGACACAAATCTGGGTAGGGTGAAGAGTAGGATGCAGCCTTCTTCTTCATTATCTCTCAGGCCAGTCGAGGGAGTCATGGGTTGTCTCAGTTAAACAAGACAAAAAGTCGGCCAAGGAGAGTGGGAAACTTCCTGGGGTAGGAAGAGAAAAAGAAAAAACCTTCTCCCTCCAACTTATTATAACTTTGAAAATTAACAGGCTTTAGGCAAAAAAAAAAAAAAAGGTGTGGAAAAGGAAATAACAGCCCTTTACTAGGGAATATATATATATAAAACAAAAACAGAACCAGCAACAACACCATAACCAAAAACTTTTAAACAGTTAAGTACCTTTGCCTTTTGGTGCAGTTCTAACCACAAAGAGCAGGGGCCGCTGTTGGGCTCCGGGAGGTGCATGGGCTGGCCAAGAGAGTGGTGCCGACTTCCAGACAAAGCCCACGTGGCAGTGACGGATCTTTGCAGCTGCAGAGGATCTGGGACCCCAGAGCGGGACACCACAGGGACTCTCACAGTTTCCCAGAGTGGGGGGTTTAGAAGCTCTTCTGTAGATGGTGCCGGCTTTACGATGAGTCCGAGGTAAGTTCAGGCAGTGGACAGCACAGGACGTGTGGGGTCGGAGGGGGCAAGCTAGCCCCAGCAAGGCAGCAGCTGAACACCAAAGCCCATGGGACCAGAAACAGGTAGACCTGGCCAAAATGAACACGGGGACTCCCTCCCCACACCACTCCCAGAGCGGGGGGACAAGGTGAAATGAAACAACAAAAAAAACCAAAACCCAACACCTTAGCGCCCCTAAGGCTACCCAAGCAATAAGGTTGGTATTTGGGGTATTCCCTACGCCTTTTGTGTGGCTCAGTCACTGGCTATCCCTTCAGGGCAGGGAAAACTAGTGAGCCAAAACCCCCAGCTGGTCGGCATCCTTCTTTCACAGTGATAAATGGGGAAAATTCAAGCACGAGTTTTAAAAGAAAACCTATGACATGGATTTATAATAATTTATATGAATATGCATGTAAAGAAAAGGTGGAATCTTCAGCTTTTCATAACACTGCCCTTATGCTTCAAAAATTGGACTCAAGTTTTTGCCTTATAGCCATTTTATTTACAGAGTAAGACTTATCCTTCAGATGGATTCAGGATTTTTTAGCAGTTTAATAGAGAAATAGAACTCATCCTCCACCTATATTTAGGCTGATATCATAGCTAGTTAATTTACATGCTCTGAATCATCTTCCATCTCTCACCATAGGTTACAGAGATAGCTACAGAGCTCAGCAGGATAACTGGTGTTTATGTTATGAAGGCTTGAATACCTTGATGGTAAACACAGATTTTCACATCCTCAGCTGACCATGTGGATTGCTCTAGACCAATGCAGGGCAAAGCAAATGCTGTGGTGGCAAATCACCTTCACTGAAGAGAATGCTAGGGGTAGCACAGCTACTGAGTTACTGAAGGTGTAGTGGGGATTTCAGACTGGAATGTGCAAAAATACCCTGATAGTTATGGCTCCTTATGTTATTTTGCCTCCTTGTGTTTTTCTTTAAGAGAAGAGCCAACAAACGTAGTGCTGTTTGGGGTCACTACTCTCATCTCACATTTTAGGTACCCCTGGAGCAATAAATAGCAAATTTGACATTCCAAGTATGCTACATACTTCATTTGATGTATATGTATCTGTGGCATGAGTGCCCATGGCTTATGCAACTGAAGCCAAGTAGATTTCTATTAAGTAGAACTTTGAGTATGGGATAAAAAGAAGAAATTATTAATGGATGTTTGTGGACAGAAGGAGGTGGCTGCTGTCACTTGCTGTCAGTTTTTTCTTCAATAGAAATCATGTGCTGGATATCTTGCAGCATCTGAAAAGATGCTTGTGATGTATGACTGAAATCTGCTAATATCTTACATGCTGGGTGCCTAATCAACAGACCAAAAAAACAACCAGTGGATTTCAGTAAAACATTCATGTATCACAGGAACTCTAGGCCATCTGAGACTGTGCAGACACAGGCACAGAAACAAGGTGAATTGCTATGAATTACATAGCCTTCCTTTTCTTCATGATTTCAGTAGATATTATGATATTATGATATTATGGGCTTAGGTTATGACATATTTGTTAGACTTCTAAGGAGCAAAGTTGAGAAATGATAATTTTAATGTATGTGTAGCAGCAGCCGTAATCTATAAAGTAGTTCATACCAATATGCATAAACATGTTCAAATACAGCAGAAAATTGGAGTTGAAATTTCCACACATGAAGCACATTGGGGGATAGAAACATCTTTTGTGAAATCAACAGCCCTGAGTGAATGTAAAGAGTGTAGATTAATGTTAGAGCTGTCTTCAAAAGAAGTGTATAACTCCAGTCTCCATGTCCTCATTCTGTAGTCATCTAATAAGCGAAATTGTAGTCACCTTTACACACTAGTGTGACCTACCATGAGGTTGTGTGTGAGCTTGGTTTACTGTTGTTCTAATGTAAGAAACACCTCTTTGATCTCTTTACTTTTGCAGCCTAAAGTAAATTAGAATTTGGCACCATGTTATTTGCTTCGTCTTCACCATGCTTTCTATTTCACCTGCTATGGCTGCGTTCTTCCACTTGCAACACTGTTTCACACCTGAAGAAAACTGCTTTAATTTGAATGTTTGTCTCTACCAGGCCAGCATTCCTAAGTACTCAGAAGAATTCTGCTTGCAGTGTTTGCTTTGATATATTAACTCTGACCTATGTATGTTATTTCTTCTGTTGGCACCATGCCTGTTGGACCCCCTGAAATGTGGGATACAGTGCTTTTGTTTATTATGAGAAAAGGCTTTTAAATACTTCATATATTTGTGTCCTCCCCTCTATTCTTTTCATATAATATCAGTGTTGGATAAAAATAGATTAAGATTGCTCCCAATAATACCACAACTACTCTTGCAACAAAAAGTTCAAGTGAATCAAGATAATAGTCCAAAAGTTCATTGTTGGTAAATGTGAATGTTCAAGGTCTTCATAAACTTGAGACATCTTTCAATGTCATCAGCAGGCTTTTATTAGTTAATAACTTGTAATAAATGTTTCAACAACTGGTTTTCGGGCAAAATCCTCTGAGATACACAGCCAACACCTTTAAAATATTGAGATAGTACAATGCTAGACTACTTTAAGTTGTACTCATCAATCACATATCAGTTTAGGTATTTTTGCCTGTATTTTGAGGAAAGATCTTAATTGAAAACATGCAGGCCAGGAACAAGTGATCTTTAAGGTCACTTCCAGCCCAGGCTATTCTACTTTTCTATGAAACAGTCATAACCGGACATTAAGGGAAATGAAGCCTTTCATCCCTCTGCCTTTTCCACAGCTCAGTTGTCAGGTACACTGAGAAGCCCAGCACCCCCTGACACAACTGGCAACTGCTTCTGCCCCTGTGTTGGTCTGACGCACATTTTCTTGGCTAGAGGGAGAAATACAAGAGTGCTTTGCTCTGCAACATAAATTCATGAAGTACTTTCCAGAAATATCAGATCCAGTATCCTAACAAAGTATCTGCTTTGTAAGTTTTATGGCATATTTACCAACATTACTGTAGTCAGAGATTGTAGCTGACAGAAAAGAAATTCTTCACATCCATTTTAGAGAAGAAAAGTCCATTGCAGGGTGTAGCTGTAACTCGGCAGATTCAGTCCAAATATTTTTACATTTCTGTGCCACGTATTTCATTATACTATGAGCATCTGGGGAAATATATTGTAGGCATTTAATATTTATTGGAATCACTTAAAAAAACCCTGGAATATACCTCTTTGTGAAAATGAAAGCTATTATGCTCTCTCTGTCTTTGATCCTTCAGTCTTATTATCCAATTTTAATTCTATATCGTCTGTGAGAAAGATACTCTTTCTTTCCCCTCCCCAAACAATTTTGCCTAAAATACTAAAAATGTAAATTTAGATTTTCTTTGTCCTTTCTTGTATACTGTAGTAAGCTGTAATAATTATATTGATCTTATTGTCACTACTACTGACACAAACACCTAATCAACAGAGTTGTTGTCTCAGGCTCTGTGGGAATTCATACAGACTTCACTGTGGATGTGTGGATATTTTTGCAAGATGTTGTCTGCAAATGTGATTCGTAGAGTATTTCTATTTTAATAAGAAAGTTAAGACTGAAGAAGAACTGTGGGAAAGAAAGCAAAGAAGGTCTTTCAATTTCATCTGGTCCTTTATCAAATTAAAAAATATGTTTATATGAATGTGAAAAGTACTTTTTATCTTTCTTCAATGGTGTCTGGCACAGTAATAATAATAATATGGCAGGTTAACTCTCCTGTGCAGTGCCAAACTAATGGGTCTTAAATTTGGCACAATGTTTCTGCGTTTGTTAAAGTCAATGGTAAGATTCCCTCCGCTATTATAGGGAAGAAGATCTGACCTGCAGAGTGCTCCTGTGACACTAAACACGTGAAACTTCTTCATCAGTGTGGAGCTGTGAGATCAGCTCTGTAGATGGCAGTAACCGATTAGCTGCTTGTAATAGTAACATTAGCATCTCAGACCTTCTAATCATCCACTCTCAAAACCTGGCATAGTTTTTTTTTTTTTAAAAGAGCAGTTTTTTCCCTTTCTTCATGACTTAATTTGATTAAGCTCCTAGGGTTTGCTTAGTATCATCCTTCTGTTTTCTTGCTTATTGGCCATGGTTTTGAAAGCCATTGGAATGGTTTTCCAAGAAAAGTGTAGCTGGTTAGTCATCTGCTACTCTAAATATGTGTTCTCTTTACAGAACTATCAGGAGTTTAGTGCATTTTTTGTAATTGGTTGTTCAAAGATCTCCTGCAGGTCTGGTAGATTTTTCTTACACTTCATCTCCCTTACTGGATTACAGCAGCAAATGATTTTATTTTTCATTTGCTACAGAAGAAGACCAAACATAATTTTTTGTTTAATGTCAGCAAGCTTTAAAAAAGTTGATATTTAACTGGTGCTAATTAGAAATAGGTTTTTACCATGTCTTCTGTTATCTTTATTTATAGAAAAAAGACAATTAGAATAGACAATTTCTAATGTCATCTCAGTTCTCTGGCCAGTCTCTTGATTTTAGCATAGGTCACATTTATGAAATGTCAATGTATGCAAAGAAATTTGTTATTCTAGTCAGCCATTTTATTTAAATATTCTCATGAAGATATAACAGATAAGACTGGATAAAATTCTCAGTGGTATCTGGAGAAGAATTTCAATGTGTTCTTCTTTCAGAGCTCTAAAGGAGCATTATATATATTGCTGCTACATAACATTTGCACCAATCATAGGAAAGCTGTATGTGATTATGGAATTTATTGCTTAGTATTAACATGAGGCAGATTCTGATAGCTCTTATACATATCCCACAAATAACTTTACAAGTTAACATTAATGACATCAGAGGAGTCCTATGTTTCCATTGTCATTGATATTGACCCAAAAAGGGACACCCTCAAACTTACTCGAGGTTAACTAAAAACCCAGATGTAAATACAAAAGCCAGCTGTAAATCCAAATCCTATTGACTGCCTTATGTTTCACATCACTGTCTCTTCTAATTCATTAAGTCATAATAATCTTGCCTATTTGAACTGGATGATACCTCTTCATATTTCTGGTGACAAAAATTTTGTTATAACATTCTATACAGGTTTTATGTGGTTTTTTTTTGTTTAAAATTTTTTTAGGGGTTGTAATTTAATGATATCTTGAAAGAAGTAAAAATGCTATTAAAATATTGCCTCAAAACCTGTTAACGTTTTGTTCATTGATGGAGTTCATTTTAGCCTTTGAAAATAGTAAATATTAATAGTATATTTCTTGTTACATTCATTCTTTTTGGTAACATAATATTTATCTGTACTTGAAGTTAAAAAAAATATGAAATTTATGTCTGTCTAAAATTACGCTCACTGGAAACTAATTCAATATATTTGTTTTTCCAGTTCTTCTGATTAGTAATCAATTTCCCTTCAATAAACTGATGAACAAAAGGATCCACTTACATGAGAAATAATTTGTGCATGGAACAGTAAAAACATGGAAACATGGCACAGAAATACTTGTTCCTGTATGTACCACATGCTGTTGTGGATACAATCTATCTTTCATTCTCTTTTTTTGTGAAATAGCTAGCAAAACAAATATAAGTCTTTGACTGAGTCTGTTAAGTGCTGACTCAGAATAAACCTTTAATAATGCAGCAGAAAATAATAAAACCCTGCTAAGTTATTTAATTTACTATGAGATAAGAGATTTCCTTTATCAAAATAAGACTAAAGATCAGTGTCATTAGTTGTCCATGAATCCTTACAAGAATGTTATTTTGAAGAATTAAATAGTTTATGTAGTTTCCACTAAATGTTTTTCCTGTTTTAAAAAGGAAGACAAGCTATTGCTTCATGCACTTGAATTTTTATTAAGAAATTACACTGTCTCAATTGTCATCAACTCTTAATAATCCAGAGGAGGCAGTGAGGAGATTTAAATTTTAAAATATTCTGAACTATAGAATAGCAGGACATTCTTCACTAATGTCATTTAGGAAAAATAATAAGGAGATTCAGGCTTGACACACATTTAATTCCGAGGTTGTCCTTTACCAGATACATCTGATCAGAATGTTCTTCCTGGCTAGATCAATCATATGGAATCCATACATACATAGCTAAACACCATCTGCAGAAAAATATGTATAAGTAGATCATGTTCTATTTAGCGTTTGGGGTGAAATAATTTCATAAAAAAAGAAAGAAGTGCTTTTAATCATTCAGTGTTCCACTTTTCAGTAACTAATTATGATGAAAAGGAAGCTCTACTCCAGCCTATGAAAAAAATAGAGGATAATCTACTTCTGAAGATATATATGTTATATAAGATGTTCTCTTTTTAGTTCTAAAAAGAATCAAAGGAAATATATGCTTGCATGTATTATGTAATATTTTTTATATATACAGACAGTAAATTGCAAGATATTCAAAAGAGCAATTTTTTCCAGGACTTTTAACTATTCAAATGAGGCCCTAACACATATTATTCTTTTTTCTCTTTCTTGTAAAAATAAGATCCTATGAATGCTAAACTTTCCTCAATTTTAACTTAAAAAAAGCCCAAACCAATCCCCCCCCAAAAACCCAACAAAGTAAGCAACCAAAAAAATCTCCCCTCCCTCCCCAAAAAACCCCCAAAGCCACCACACCAAAAATACCCCAAACCCAGCATATCAACAAAAAAGTGAAGCTGTATGTCACACTCTGAAATCTCTTTGATGACCACTATTGAATTAAGTGCTCTTGTAGTATTCATCTTCAGCTAAAATGACCACAGTCTGACATTGTGCTGGTTTAAAAGTAAACCAGTAGGAGAAATGAACTCAACTTGAGAAATTACAAATCAGTTACTATTTACTAAAAAGACTACAAAAAATACAATGATGCAGAGAAAACTGGTTTTAACCCACAAAGACAGATGTATAACCCAGCACACTGTGACAAGAACAGAATGGTGTTCATGGTCCCCCCTGGGTGCAAAGTAAAAGGAAAGGAAACCTGTTGGTCCGGATGATGGTTGCAGCTCTGTTGAAGTGATAATTGCAGTCTTGTCGAGAGTGGCAGTCACAGTCCTGTTGAAGTCCTCCTCTGGATATAAGTGGTACAAGAAGTCCCGAAACCCTAGCCAGTGCACTCTGTATCCTACAAAAATGAATATGTACAACATGTGACTTTTGATGACTATAAATATATGACTATGATTATAAATATGGGCTGATGGAAACTGAGAAATAGTTAGAAACTGTTTTCAAGTAACTGGATACATTTCTTTGTAGATTATTTTTATTTCTGATGATACGAACCACTATGAGAAGCCCAAAGATTTGATTAAAACAGCAGATGTCTAATATATAAGGAGACAATTCTCAGACATGCCCTAAGTCACCTTGAGAGCTTTGAACTTTTTTCTCATGTAGACCATGATCTGATGAAAGTCAACCTCTCACTTTTTAGCCCTACTTCACCCCTTACCAGTCTTTAAGCCAGGGTGCACGTGGCCTTTCAGGGATACTTAAAAAGAATCTAGTTGCTGTCAAATGCTTCAGAAAATGAATGTCTGCCTCTTCAAATTCTTGGCAGAAGGCCATTTTTTTTTTTTTTTGCAGTTTAGGTTCCTCATGCTAACATTACACATATCACTTCTTAAAATAACTGGAATAAGATTGTATGCACTCTTGAGTCAAAGAATCCATGAAGTGCATCATTTGGTGCATAAATCTTAAGTTATGAACAGTTGGGGAGAGAACATAAGTTTTTTATTGAGTCCTTCATCTGGCAGAGTTTCCCTTAATTTCCAAGGGAATTTTCTTTGATGAAAGACATCAGTACTTGACCTTACAACTATCTTCTAAATAGGGAACTGTTTCACTGAATGAATCAGATGATTATTTCTTTTATATGGGGCATCTTAGTATTTCTTTACATATTAACAAAACATACAGAGGAATGTCGGGGAAGCCCTGATTACCTGAATTTCTGAACGGTCTCAACATACCCTACAGCTGAGGTTAAATTAGGGGAAGTGGATGTATAGGAAAAAACACCACTGCCTGCATTTTACTGTGGTGCACCGCTTGACCCCTGTGGTGTTGACGGTGTGGCTCAGGTTGTATCGTTGCACCTTCTTCTTGAGCTTAGGGAGGTAATTAGGTACCACTGTATTATGTAGATGTAACTTCAGAAAGGTGAGTATAAAGTATCTCTGCGCTTGAAAACCCTAACACAATGGTTTTTTTTGATAGGATTGAATTTCTGCCTTTGGAAACAAATGGCTTTGTACTTGGTTTAATGAAGAACACATCTCATGCTCTCTGCCTCTTGGATAATATTTACTGTACTAGATATATAACTGAACCACCTACATCCTGATAAGGTGATACAGGAGTAGGGAAACAAGAGGAATTTCCCAGTCCTAGACATCAATTTAAAAGAGGTGTTGGATGGGCGTGTGAAATGCCAAATTTCTGGAGTAATAATCCAAGCTGCCAGGAGTACACTCTACTCAGATGAGGGAATGTGTTCCTTTATCACCATCTGTTTTTTCTCATCCTTCAGCAACAGCACTGGAAGATTCTTCAGCTGTGAAAACATTGTTGCTATGATCCCAGATGAGGCCTGAAACCTCACTTATACAAAGCTGTGAAGAGCAGCGGATCAAATCAGATTGGAGATGCTGGTCTCTAGAAGGAGCTTGGGACATGCATGATTCTACGTTAGGCACTTAATCTCAGGTCTGAATATTAGGGTATGGATGAAAGCTCATTTTCTTTTTTTTTTCTTTTTTTTTTTAATAAACCTGTTTATATCTACATTTTCCTTCAAAGAACTACCTACCTCTTGTCTTACACTAGCTTTTCTTTTATAGCTTTTCCACTAAGGAAAATAAACTTTCTGCACAAGATTCTAAACTGTCACTTTGCAAGTGTGTCACATTAATCCACATGAAATATGTGCCTTTTCATTCATCACAGAACTCCTTTTGTCACTTGGTTTCATCTCTAATTGGGATGTCCATTTATATCACAACATATCCTGCAAATTTACCAGATTTCTTTAATTAACAAATAAGGAAATTAGGCCACTGTAAGTTTTGTGTTTCTGAACACTTGTGTTTCTGAATATATAAAACGGGTAGTTCCTCCAGATTCCTGGTAATAAACACTATGTAAAAAATTAGATAGTTAAGGTCTACAGCCTTTTTTTCATTAAATAGTGTATTCTATAGACATGAGGGCTACTTGACGAGCTCAAGTGGTAAACCTTGACGTCCGAACTGTCACTTTACATCAGCTGAGAGTCTGCCTTAAGTCATTTTTCTAAAGGAAAACCATTGTTCTTCACAAGACTTGCATGATACCACATCATTGCAAAAAGTAAAAAAGGCATCTAATTTTCCCTAGTAAAACCAGTTTTCCTTCAGCTAAATTTAAAATGGAAAGTGGCATTATAAGCCTACCTGTCCTTGGAAGGTTTCTGTGCTTATTAGAGGAAATGAATAAGGTTCTTTGAGGTAAGATGAGGTCTAAGGTTAATGTGACTGGTTGTAAATTCAGGCATGGGAATAATTTGTTCAGAGGCAATATGATAAGCTGTGGTAAGAATTAGTTGATTTAAATGGTATGTTAGGTGACAAAAGTAGTATCTCCCTCTGGTAAAGTACTGTTCTGATTCTAGTTTATTGTTTTTAGTGGCTAATAACATATGGGGGAATAGAGAAATTTTGTTTGTGGTATGAACAGGGGATAATTTATTTTGGTCCATGATTTGAATTATTGCATGGGGGGGGGGAGTGAAACAAAATTTCTTAAATTAAAAGTAATATGTTATAAGACTTGTCAATATTTTACACTATTTCTACATGAATTGGCTTTATACAAATAAATATTTTCAAACCTTGGAGTTTTTTGTATGAGGCTGATAGTAGCCAACATGTCATTCATTTCTATTCCTGCAGAGATATAAGGAACATATTTTCCCTACATTCCTACATTTCCTATTGTAACAAATTAATTTCATGTAGCTTGTATCATCATAAGAACTTGAATGAGTAGAGAAATCTACATCAGAAGTGGCAGGCCAAAACCTGTTTGGGAAGTCAAATGTGTTGTCAAAATTTATTGCTATTTTCAGTTATGGGTCAGAAATTATTAATAGATAGAAACATTGCCAATAATTTGCAGATGGTCAGTAGGTCTGACAAAAGTAGGAGATGTCAAGCTAGCCCAGTAGGATAATACTTTTTGTGAAGTAATAAAGAAACACAATGTCCATTTATACACCACCTTCTGAAAGTTTTGTAGAATGAGCAGAATTTGCTTCCGAGTCACTGGACTGTAAATAGTTGTGGCTGATACTCTCCTGATCAACATAACAATTTATTTGTTATGTTTTCTTGGTGTCTTCTGTATCTGGGTCAGCCAGGAGCTATCTAAGGCGCTAGTGCTTGTTTTGTTACTTTATCTGCATTATTCGTAGGATCAGATAGTCACTGAATCTCACAAAGAGTTATAATATTCTTATCAACACTACTTCTACTAGTCAGATGGAAGACCATTTCTGCATTCCACAGAAGCCTATAGTCTGCAAAAAAATATTTCACATAGGCAGAAAAGTGTTACTATATAGGAGCTATGGCTTCAGTCATCATTTCACTTTCTTCTCCTTGTCCCGCTTTCTATTATTTTTTTTTTTAACGAGGTTGAGGACTCCTGTCAATCTCCTTGTGCCCCATCTCTGATTCTCTCACATGTACCTTAATCCTTGCCCTCCATAATGCTGTTTGCTATTCTTGCTCCTAGTTTTTTCCTGGATATTTTGTCTTAACAGCCCTGTCTCAAATATCCCCATGACCTCCATCATTGCTGTACATAGAATTGTTTAGGTTGGAAAAGACCCCTAGGATCGTTGACTCCAGCTGTTAACCCAGCACTGCCAAACCTACCACTAAACCATGTCCCTACATACCAAATCTACACATCTTTTAAATACCCCCACGAATGGTGACTCCACTCTTTCCCCAAGCAGCCTATTCCAAGGCCTCCCCTGGTGCAACTTGAGATGTTTTCATCTCATCTTATTTCTTGTTGCTTGAGAACAGAGACCGACCTCCATCTCACTACAACCTCCTTTCAAGTAGTTGTTGGGAGCGCTAAGATCACCCCTGAGCCTCCTTTTCTCTAAGCTAAACAACTCTAGCTCCCTCAGCTGCTCCTCATATGACTTGCTCCAGACGTGCTTGGTTGCCTTTTCTGGCCATGCTCCAGCAACTCAGTGTCTTTCTTGTACTGAGAGGCCCAAAACTGAACACAGAATTCAAGTTGTGTCTCTAGCTCTCTCCTCCTGTCCCTATCTCATCATCCTAAAGCATAATTTGTTATTGTTGCATTTATTTTTTCCTGTATTATCTTGGTCTAAGGCAGTCCCACAGCAGAATCAAGAACATAATGGACTGCACTTCCCACCATGTGTTATATATCAATGAATTAAGCAAGCTTTGCAGAGGTCTAACCCTTAACTAATCCTGGTTTCCTCCTGTGATAATAATGATAACAAGTATTGATCCATAGCACTTTAGGTTTTTGCCATGAGACTACTCAGAAGCAGCTGGATTTTGCCCTAGATCCATCTCCTGCATAGGTCCACCATAGCAACTCTACTTCCTGTTCATACAGTGTGCTTGCTTTGGGCAGGGAAGGCTCAGACTGACTTTTTGCCTATCCTCTTGCTCTCCATATGTATGTTAGCATGTGTTTTAGAGCACAGACAAATGCTCTAAAATGTGAGAAGTAGACGTTGATGTGATTATAAACTTTGAAATCCTGTTCTATTGGTGTGACTATAAAGTTTGAAATCCTGTTTCACTGGGATGTTTTTTTCTCCAGTCATGCCTTGCAGATAGCATGAAAAAATGGGAAATTTACACAGTATACTCATCAACACTCACATTTTATAAACCATACCTGATAGATCCTCAGAAACTGTGAACACTAAAGTTTCTCCCTGCTCTGTGCAGTGTCCACAGGTCAAAACACCCCAGAAACTGCATTTCTTCCACTTCTATGTCACACAGGGTGCATTGGACCTTACATGCAAAGACTGGCACTTCCTAGTGGCTTTGAAAAAGCTGACAGCATGATAAAAGAAATTATTTGGCTGCCTGAAGCATAATAGTGTGTAGAATATGCATCTACATACATTGAACCTTTCTTGGTAATGACAACAGAAACATTTCAACTTGAAAGACTATGAAAGGCTCACACAGGGTGAACTCGTGGAGCCAATCTTTGTCAGCATTTCTAGAGGGCAATGTAATAACAGTGGGGGAAAAAACCCGATGTCTACAAATTACCAAATGGAGAACAGTCTTCAGGAAGCATTTAAATTGAACGACAGTTAAAATTTATGACTTAGGCATTTAGGCTCAGGCTTTTCTGATCTTATGTGTCAGAACAAAGTCAGCTGTAAAGTGATACCACAAAATCATTGGTAATGAGTGAGATGCAGCTGTCAGACAACCAAGTTCCAAGTGGAGTTGAAGATAAAGAGAAAAATAAATTTATGGTCTGGGTGCTTGGAGCTTTCTGGTTTCGTTTGGTGTAGAAAAAAGGAAATGCCGCCTTCAGAAGTGATGTATTGAACTGTAAGTGGAAGGGAAAAAAAGAAAAGCTGCGAACAAATAGAAAAGTTTAAAGCTTCCCAGACACATTTTATTGTCTTTTCTTAAAGAGCATATATTTTTCCTTTTTTTTAATTTTTTTTTCCTCTTAAAACCTCATGGGAATCTGAAAGAAAAGAGTATTCTTTGTTGTTATACACTCCGAAAAATAGTTAAAAACTTGTGAGGACTTTATGAATGCCACATACCGACATAATATATCTAACCTGATATTTATGTAACTGTTCTGCCATACATTATTCCAGAAAGTTATTAACAAGTGAGTTGAAGAGAAATAAGTTTCATAGAGTTATATATGTTGACAATATTGCTGTCTAATGCCTGAAAAATGGAATATGAAATGAAAGTTTCACAGTGTGGTAAAGCTGAAGAAAAGGCACACTTAAATATATGA